>NW_024539586.1:0-259339 GCF_016647785.1 Suillus fuscotomentosus
ACGCAAGGGGTAGCCTCGGAAAGTTTGAAAGGCTACGATAAACGACCATAGAAGGGCCTTGAGGAGAGGCCGCGTGACAAGGAACCGGATGAGGAAGGACCTTACCTCGAAGTCGACGTTATTGATGATGTTGAACTTACAAAGAAAACTAATATCGGAACTTCAGGATCCAGCAGAAATCCAGAAACGCATATTGGCGCAATTGCTTCAGACCTAACAGGAGGGATTAGGCTGAGGGGATGGTGACCAGTTTGAGACCTACGTGTATAGGGTGAACAACCCAAAAAGAACATAATCCTCCCAAGCAAAAAAGAGACTCCTAAGTGAGGTCGGCATAGACTGATCCGAGGGAAGAAGGACCGAGTGAGACGCTTGAGATATCAATACACAGGCAGTAAGAATTATTAAACAAAGTATCAGAGGTTCGGTCCATCTGCAAGGATGATTAATATTGTCGAGCGGGAGAAACCTAGCAGAAGAGGCATACGGATGAGAAAGGAAGCCATAGAGGCGAAGACGAAACATGCTGGAGGACTCTAAGAAATCGAGAATACGCCCTCGTAAGGGAGTCAGCTTTCTGGTAAAGAACAGTTGTCGTTCGTTCCATTGTTCTTCGAGAGGTTCCTTGTTATCTTGTGTGGGAGAATACTCGCCATCGTCGAAGTCTTCATCCGGTATGCGAATTGAATTGTACAAGGCGTGGCCTGACAACGCGGAGAGATGCGCGTTGAAGGTGCTTCGACAAGTTACCATGAATGTTCAACGAGCCCGTTCGTTTGAGAGGGAAAGGTGAGGAACTGTAACGCGACGTCCTCCGCCTGATGGGGCCTGCAGCACCTCCCGTGCGCTCAGAGTCACTGATGGTCAAATCATTAGTATTAGCCCAACTATCGTCTGCAAATTTACATTGAGAATTGGTGCCAGTGAGATGGACATCGTCTCTGTCCTTGGATGTGTCAAGGTCAGACTCTGGAGTCGAAATTAACGAGGCGGAGTATGGATGATTCAGCTTGTGCAGAGGTGTAGCATGGACAGGACTTGTCTTTCAGTAGTGTAAGACAAGAAATATTAATTGGATTGATTGTTTTCGCATGCAATCCTACATGGGCGAGTGACGATATTGAGCGCTAAGCGGTTATAAGTCGGATTGCGATGCCTGACATGGCGCCTGTAAGGCATGCCATTTTTGCTGATAAAAGAAAAAGAAAAACAACGATCCTTGGACGTAGTACTAATAGTGACTAAAGGATTTGGAGGGACTCGAGGGGCTTCAAAAAGATATATGATCGTCATCGTCATCATCCAGTTCCCCATCGCTAAGCTCATCCAACTCTTCCGAGTCAGAATCTTCGACATCGCTGTCCTCCTGCCCATCGTCGCATCCCTCGCCATCCTCGCCATCCCCTGTCTCCTCATAGTCCGCATCCTCAGTCAGTGGTGATTACATCGCCCGTGCCATTGGCCTGTGCCGCCAACGCAGCCTGAGAGCCCAGACAGTCTCGAGTAATCCTCCGCAGCATCGCAGAATGTCCAACACCAAGGTCGGTGTAACGCATGAACATATCCCGATCTACGAATCTGTCTCAAACTTGAGAATTCAAACGCTACCAGAAGGTATATTTGTACTTACATCCCGACATAAAACTGTTCCCAGTCATCCAGCCGCCCGCAAGGGCGTGCCAATGATTTCCCATATCGAAGTGAGCTGACACCTCGTCCAGAGGCAAACGTTGGAATCAGATGTGCGCCTCGGATTACCTGCCCTGGATCAAGGAACCCAAAGGCATCTAGGTCCGACTCCTCTACAAACGCGATCTTGGGTAGACGGGCGTATTTTATGCCTGATTTATGGCCTTGCACAACCGCTAGCCACCTAACCCAGAGAAATTCGATGTGTCGCTTCGTGAGTTGGCCGCCTTGGTTGAACAATACCTCAATATGGTATATGCCCAATACACGGGCATACCAGTACGGATGGGTTGGCTCCGTCTCTCCTGAAAGTACCATAACGTCGCTGTAGGTTCTAGGGCTGATGGTGTCGTATTCTCGCCTGAAGTCGTAGGTAGTATAATGTATCTGCATGGTCTGGACAGAGTAGATAGTGTTGTTTGGGATTATGATGGAGTTGCGTTCCTCGTCTGTAAACGTGTGGTCACAAAGGCTAACGTCTAACCCCTTCAACCTGTAGAGAATATGATCCTTCAGTCTCGGTAGAAAGTTCTGACAGCCGCTGTGAGTAAGAGGTAAGGTGTCTCAGAAATGGACTTCTACCTTAATGGCAGGGTCGCCGTTGTGTTCTCGAAGAAATGCAAACAAATCGAGCGGGTTGTTCCGAGTGGCCGCAATACTGTGATGCGTTTCAGATAATGTCGATGGGGGGGCATTGGCTCCTGGTTGGCTGCCAGAGGAGGCCACTTCGGCCACCCGCCGTAGTACACGGCGCCGACGCTCGTGCTTGGCCAACTGAGCTGGAGTGTCTTTCTTACTGGTCAGTGGATAAAAGGCCTTCAGGGCTCTGTGAGCAAGCTCGCCCTGGTTTAACTTAATATGAGCTGCATACTAGTATGGACTTAAAAAAAGACGCACGATTTGAGTGCTGAAAGAATCAGTAGTACCGAAGAACCTGATGGTTCTCGCATAGTCTCCCATCGCATGAAATTTATACGTACCCAAATTAAACCTCTTTGTCTTCGCCCCGTTTGATCCTGGAAAGGTACCGTTCGTTTCAGATTGTTGAGCCATCCTACTGGTAGCGGGCTGCTTTCTCCTTGGGTAATTCGACAGTGTTGAAAGCAGCGCAGGTGTAGTCTCGGAACTTGCGCAAATTCTGAGATACTTTCTTGAACGTTTCTTCGAGAAACTCAACCGTGGACTCCGAGTGAATCCGAAGTTTGGCAAGAGCATGCCACTGCGAAAATCGATACAGTAGAGATTGTATGGCCACATCATGGTCGGTGGGGAAAAGCCCTTCGAAGACCGGAATTGCACACTAGCGATGGAGAGTAGTCAGCAGGTCGAGTACAGACAACAGCAGCCGGAAAATACCTGTAAGATATCTTCAAAGTCATGGGCTGCTAATCTTTTCATCTCAGAAGTATTGTTAGAAAATTTGCGAATCACGCCGTTACCGAAAGTCGGCACTTGTCGAAACCTACAACAAATTTGAGAGTCGACGACCTTTCAGCATATGACACTGCTCTTTACACATTCCTCGTACCTGCCGTCCAGGGCTGCGACAAGCTCACTACCTCGAGGAAGGGCATAGAGAAGCCTAATAAGATGGGTGAAGAGCGCCTTCCAGGTACCCAACTCGCATTCGTGCATGATGTCGATGACAAGCATGCGGAATGTGTCGAGGCCGAAAGGTCCGAGCTTTGTAACAAATTGATTCTGTGAGTAGATGGTGTGAGGCGATCATAAAATGATAAGGTAGATTTCACCTACCAGAACAGGTACCCATGATCCCTCTCCAAGCGTGTTTTGTACCTTCACACCATCTACAGTATTTCCCCATGTGTAAATGAAATCGCGAGCTTTGACGACGTTCGCGGTCACGTATGCTCGGAGGTTGTTGATGCGACTGTTCATGTCTCTTGCGAGCCCGAGAAAGCCAAACATACTTTTTGGTGTGACACAGCGAGGGCATGGACATAGACCCATATCCTTCATAGTCGCGATTAAAACTCTGTAAATCAATGAGCGAGTCAGCGTTTTAAAAATGTCGTGGAAGAACCCTACTTTTCAGGATAGTCGGCGGAATATGTGAAGATTCGGGGGAAGACCCTTCGCATCACTCCGTCGGGACATTTCAAAACTATACCGTGGCGATATGCAGCAAGAAAGTCTTCATCTAGCAGGATTTCCCAACAGGAATGGAACAAGTCTCTGCGGCAGTGGGTAAGAAGAGATGTCATACCAGTTTTTGATATGCGAGGCAGATTGCTGATAATATCTTTGATGCTGTCAGGGACCTGACACTGTCAAAGGCGGTGGACCAGCATGCAGAGTTCAAGAGGACTTACTGAAGGTAAGAATCCTACCAGGTGGCATGCTCCAGATTGGGGCGCTGATCTTGCGTATTTCGTCAAGTTCCCGAAATACATGTAAAGGGGCCAGGCCTTTGCAGTCCCGAAATTTGCCAAGTGAGTAGCATCGGAAAAAAACATCAAACCTGCAATGACACGCTCCAGTGAACACCCTGGTTCCTTTGGCAGCCTCTGGACACTATCCTGAGCTTCCAGCCAGGCATCGGAGGTGTAGAGTTCATCGTAGATCCGCTCTTGATGGCCGTCTAAGGGATCTTTCCACAATCGTTGGAAGGGCAAGAGATGGAATGCCCTTGCTTGGACGTCGGAGAACGCAGCACGTATGACTTCAACGAGAGGGCGGTAATGAAACCCGGGAACCGTATAAGGCTGAGGGCCATCTTCCCTTGCTCTCGTCGGAATGTTAATGCCGACACTGGTCTGAATCCAATCATCTGGAAAAATAACCCCTTTTCCGCTCTCGTCCCTATCCAGCTTTCGCAAGCTCCGCTTCACCGAGAAGTTCTCAAGGTGCTTGCGGTCGAAATCTTCTGCCATCATTACATCCCTAACAAGGTGCGCGACTTTAGTTTCAGATACCACATTGCTACCGGAATGCATCCAGGACATAAGGCGATAGGTAGTCATGTTTGGAAATGGGTAAGGTGGCGCAAAAACCTTCGCTGGTGAATCGGCTTCTTCAAGTTGGGTAGGTATTGGGGAGGTTTTTGCAAGTAAGGCGGATGGAATAAATTGGTCCGGCTCAAAGGAAGGACGGCGAGGGTATAGCCGACAAAGTCCAAAAGAGTTGAAGGTGGTCTGGAGGGTATCTCTTAGTGTTAAGAGAACCCGTCGAATCCTGGATTGGGCGGGCAGTGAGGCCGTTTGGATTCCAGCACTATCGGAGTAGTTAAGATCACTGTGCGAGGGTTCGATATCATCGAGAGGTCTCGGGATTCGTCTCATTGGGAATGCGGTTCCCTCTGAAAGGTTCGACAGATTTGTCAGAGGATGGACCCCTTGAAAGTTGCCCAAGGAGACACGAACCTGAATCAAAGGCGTCCATTACGGTCCCAGAATCGCTTCCCATCTCAACATCAATTTGATCAATTTCTTGCCTTTCTAAGTCGTAGTTGCCACCGTTTTGCGAGACCGTAAGACTGCCCGAGTCTTTGCCGTGTAATCCACAAGCCATAGACATTGGCCCGTGTAGTTTGTGGGGAGCAATTGGTTTTAGACTCGGACGGTCCCTCACATATCGGATGGCTGAAATTCTCTAACGTTGATTTCAGTACTAGGATAGCTAGAGGTTCTATCCTCATGTCGAAGCAGGAGGTCACTCACTGAGGTGCTCGACGAAGGATTTGGAACCAAACTTGAACGAACTGCGTCCTTTGCGCGATCACGTCTCTTCCTACTCGCAAGACTGCTGTCTCTCTTATAGAATCGGCAGTGTAATCGATGTTGACTGAGTCCTCGGTTGTCTGTTGGCCTGGCCCAAGAGCAACCCGGAGCATCGCATGAAACCATCAGAATAAACAAGAAAAGACAGATCCAACTGAGCGTTTCAGAAAAACGCATGCCGATTTCGAGCTAGCAATCCTGAAAGGAAGTTGCAACTAACACATTTGTCTTGGACTCACAGTAGTTACAAACTAGTAGCGTTCAATGTTCATGCTTGGTAAGCGTCACACGTCGAATTTGCAGAGAAATGCGTTGCAGCCGCATAGAGGGCACGTGAATAACCATAACTATCATGATGTTTCCTTGCTAGCTCAGGCTACCGCAAGGGACTCCACCAAAAGCTTATATTTCTTCAAAGACAGATACATCAATAGTCCTACCAACGCTATTTCGAACTAACTAGTGAGGTGGAGCCGGAGCGTAGTTATACATACTAGCATCCAAAAACAAGCAACCGGTGTATCCACCATGATTCACGTGGGAATACAACATAATTCGTAGCAAGGGTGATAGTGTCTGGAAATACGATGATTAAGGATATTTGTCAGGTAAACCCATATGTACTAATAATTCGTTACAGTTCGATAGACTGAGAACGACTGGCGAGAAGGGCGAGTTCAGCATCAGCCAAATGAAGAGATTTCTTGTCATTGTCACAGGTTGCACTGGCATATTGGGCATGCATGGCCAAAGTAGGTGATGTCTGTCGTTTGACAAGGACGTCCAGCAACCACCGCGATTCTCGGTCCGCCATTATGAATTCTGTCTCCGATTCGTCGCACAAGGAACGAACAAGGGTGTGTAGCCTCTGGACCTCCGCAACCTCCCAGCGTGCGGTGTACCAACGCATGCGTTTGCGTTCACGAACCGCTTCTTTATAATGAACAGCACAGCGGACAGAGTGCGCGCTAAGCCGTTCTATATGGCTAAAATAGATATCCTGAACCTGTAATGACATCTATCTTGAGAGCTGTGGTATTTTGTTGAGAATATAACATACCTTCTGGCTAATATCTTCCAATGAATGCCCGTCATTGACAGGTCTGCCTAAAAATCTGTCAAAATAATGCTGGTCTTCGAAGGAGGTGATCATGGGATGAGGATAGAAAGCGTGGGTGCTGTCAATCTCAGCCAAACGATTTGGAGTCGGCGACCCAACTCCAGCCCGAGCAGACTCGCATGGATTGACAGCATGTGGTAAGGGACCGCCGGATTGCTTAGAATGAGGCGTCCAAGGGAAGTTATCATCCTCTGCGTCTGAGATATTATTAGAGCTACTAGTAGCCGCTGTCAATTTTATATTTGAGTTTATCCACCATTGACATACAATGGGCGATGAATACCTGATTCTGGCACGGCGGACGAGCTAAAGCTTGGAGGAGAGCTTGGAGGAGAGCTTGAATATGGGCTGGGAGCGCGACTGGGAGAAATATCCCCAAGCTGAGGGTGTTCAACTTGTTGAAGGGATGCAATCTGTGGAACGTGAAGTTCTGAGACTTCACTCATGCTACGGTTGCGGCCGGATGAAACCTTAGGTTCAGGTTCATCACTATGAGACAGAGCCAAGTTTAAGTGCAACATGATTGTTCAAAGGTGGGGCTTTGGGTATTTCAGGGTGTAAGCGATTGGTAAATAAGTCTTCGGAGTTTGAAAGTAATATTCGCTGATCGGACTTGATTCTTGGATTCTTCGCATTTCACTGACCAACTCACAGCACTGTGCAGGATGATATGCTGCCTGCTCGTCAGCTAGTTGCCCGGAGAGGAAATGAAGCAAACTTATTTCGGAGGATAAGGATAAGGTGTCCCGAAGAACTTCGTGATATGATCGGAGAACTCAGCACATACCAAAAAAGGGAACTAATTTATGTTTTCTAAAAAGGAGTGGTTTGGATCTTTGCCAAAAGGATCTTGCTACTACGCCATGAAGCACAGCCCTATAGGCACCTGTCAGTGAGCCTGGTTGCACATATGCACATAGCCTATGTCGGGCCCACGACCCTACTATTGATGCTGTCATGGCTCTGGTGATTGTACGTCACCAGAGATAGACCGAACTATAAGAACTCACAGGTTGACCTCAAGCCAATTTCCCAACAACTTACTACTCAGGCTAGCCTGACATGGACGGTAGCCTTATGTTTGGATATGATCGTGGCCGTCCTGCCAGTCACGGCAATCTAGCGGCTGTAACCACTCGGGTCAATTGGGATACAAGTGTTCAATTCGAACCCAGTCGCCAACTCGTGTCTGAATTTTCTACGACATCCGTAGTATTTGGTCCTACTAGTGGTACTTGTGCTGGCTCGAACGGATGGGGGTGTTGCTTGGAATCTGGAGGTGCTGCGACGCTTAACCCTACACGGGAACCTCTGAAGCCTGCCAGGTATCAAGAAGTAGTAGTAAGTGGCTACGGTTCCTTCATTTGAAACAACATAATGCTCACGTATTACATGTCTCAGTCGCAGGAGATTGTTATTGCTCCGAATCATTCAAGTTTGAGAGAGAAGGAAAATCAGGGACTATCTGCCGCCATCACGACTCCGCTGAGTCCGGCTCGGAAGACAGTAGTAGGTGTATTCCAAAAGGCGTGGGTTTCGTTGTGCTGACAAGATCAGGAAGCTGGCTCAGCAGAAAGTTGTGAAGTCATACTACGAGCTCAACTTGAAGTTTCTTGCGCCAAGGTAGCCTGTAGTACTCATCCCAAGAGGAAGATCGACAGCATCGATCCAAATCATTGCACTGAGAAGGAGAAAGTGTTAGTGCGGCCATCTCCGAGTCCGGATCGTACTGCTCCAGCTGCCAAGCGCATCTGTCGGGAGAAAACAGGCACTGACTGGCAGACGGTTCTTGACATAATCAAGCATGGCGAGGAGCAACAACAAAAAATACTTGCAGTAATTGAAAGCGAGTAGTTACTTTTGGTAAACTTGTTGCACTATGGGCTTGAGGAGGGCCGATGAACTTTGATAACATGAAAAAAATCAGTTTCATGGCAGATGAAGTTCCGAAGTTCGTACAAACCGAAGCTAAAGGCTGATCATCACCCGTGCCTGCGACTCGGATGGTGGACAGTCAGGGCTAGTACCATAATGATGATGATGAATCATTACCGCCGCAATACAACCAATTCTGATACAAACGATATCCAACGAGCTGCTCTCACGATGCGAAGAACGGCGAATCAGTCGAAGGCTTGAATCCCATAGAGATCGGATGGTGAGCTACTCACCCGTTAGCCATCCAATGATAAAATTAACTACTCCTGCCAGGAAAATTCCAGCACCTGTTGGAGGAGGACGTTCTGGCCCGGGTCGCTTCCCAGGCCCGACTGTGGGAAAGTTTGTGCTCGACGACTCACATGTACTCACAAGTCGGACACGACATGATTCATCCCAAGCTCCGGCCTTGTAGATCGATAAAACCATGGGACGCCTTGATCACCTGAGTTGTGATGTTGACGCGCTCGATCCGAGCATCGTGCGTAGTATCTCGGGAACACCGGTAAGCTTTGGATTTTGATTTTTGCCAGTCAGTCACGCCTTGGCGCTTGTAGTTCACCTGGGATGTCACGGTAGTCTGTCATCTGGTCTATGCCCTTTTGATGGAGATGTGGAGAATCCAGGAGAGGCGGCACGCCAAGTGCCATTTCACTGACAATCCTGCTACTAATAAATAAACATGATTTAGATTGCAATTTGGGACGTCTTCCTCTTCGATACGGATTTCAAGGTCACTCGGCCCACGCGATACTATTGCAAGGGTCTGCGCCTCTTGCATCCCGAACTGGAGGACCGTGACTTACTTGTTGGCCTCAACAAGAGACAGCAGCAGCCGCATCCACAGACTCAGACGGAGACTCATTTGCGAGAAGCTGATGTGTCACCCACCATTCGCGACGACCGAGTCCGAGGCCAGGGTAAACGCGTCATAATATTCAAAGTTTTTATAACGTTAATGGTTTCCTAACTAGGTATCTATTCAAGCGAGACTTCATCCCTGGCCAACCCAAGATAGGTAGGCGCCTGTTGCCCTATTGGCGCCGCGGCTGGTCGTCACCAGCATATAAGGTGCCAAATAGTTAGTATTATTCATTGTTCCTTCCCTCTTCCCTCTTCCCTCTTCCCTCTACTGTCGGTCAACGCTCTTCTCTACTCCGTCTCCATGTCGCACGTTGAGGACACCTCTATACCACACGTCGACTCGGAGGGTAACGATGAGGAACAGGTCGATTTCTCCCAACAGTCCAAAACCATGGCACCATCTGTGGAGGCCCGACAAAGACGGAGAATTGCGCAGCTGGAGGAGAAACTGCTGACTCTCGAGTCGACGCGCACGGTGAAAGAAAGGTATGCTGCCAAGTAAATGAATCGCAGGCTTTTCTCACAGTCTGATCGTCAGGCAAGCCAACTATTACATGGCTCAAGGAAGGGCCATCAGGCGCGTTGTCGCTCTATTCGACAACGTCGAGGACCTCGTCACAGAAAATGACCGAAGATATGACGATTCGGACGGCGACCAGGAAAATACTCTCGAGTCAGTTTGTTTTTCGCCCTTCAAGTCTGTCTGTAAGAGCTAACTGTTCAGCTTGTTTATATAGCCAAGATAGGCTGCAGATAGGGTATCACGCACTCACAAGTACATTACCTTGGTTCCATAAGGAGGGTTCAGAGATGGAGTATGACGACTATGCACAGCTATTGAAAATAGTTGGTATTCGCCATTTCGATCGTCTCGACCGTGCTAACCATTTAACAAGCTTCGGCAGGGGGCTGACAGTGCTCGAGGTGACGACACTTCGAAACTTAAGGCTCTCGTTTCCGATTGGGTAAATCGCGAATTCAAGCCAGATCCCCCGGTCGACTCCGATGACAAGCATTCTCGTGGATTCACAAATTATGCGTGCGGCATGCTGCTCTGCCCAGCTGAGCTTGATTGGAAAGACCCGGTGTAAGTAGTACACTCAAAATTCTCAGAAAAAACACTCACCATTTGGTAGGGTAAGGGCAGGAATACGAGACCGCTCAGAAGGTTACATCGTGACAGATCTTTCCTTCCCGGCCTACCTGTATGAGGGGTATACCGCCAACCCTGACGATCTGGAAGAGGGCCTTTTCAAGAGCAAAATCCTTCTTCAGGTCTGCTGCACCAGCCGCCTATCTCAATGTTAATCTCACCAGCTTATTCAGAGTTACAAAGCGGTGTTCACATCGCCTTCCTCGGCAAAGCACGTAGAAGGCGACGGTGATGGCGCAGATATCATTGAGAACAACAGGCGCGCTAGGAGGTCTTCCTCCGGCCTCAAGGTCAAGAAACACGTGGCGCATATTATTAAAATGACAAAAGTTACACCTCGCTCGATTGCGTATATAGTATGCCAAGTAAGTAACGCTTGGAAAGCCCGAGAGCGATGACGACTGATAAGTGCACACTGGCAGGTGCGATTTGCACTTTCTTCTATTACCTCTTGGCGGTCTGTTGATGGAGACTTCGACTACGTGCAATTCTGGCGAACAATTGTCGATTTTTTCGAAAAGCCCCCCGGTCGAGGAGCGCGTCTCAGGGCCGATAAGCTCCTCGAGTGGTGGACCAGGTGGGTCGTGTACATTCTCAACGGCCCTCAACTGAATTCTGCCGTGTAGGAAGGTTTTCGGAAGAAGTCACCGTGATGACATTAGCAACACGGTAAAGGCCAACATGTCTGTTAATGCTCTCACAAGGCAGAGGGCACAGCGTGATGATGCGGATTTGGATTCACCCTAAGAAGTATATTGCTTAAACTGTCTCTTACGATTGTAGTTGGTATTACTTTGTTTTTAATGAATTGCCTTCGTGATAATTTCTCGGTTTGAAATGCATGAAACAATCATCCGTTATTTGTCTATCTAAGTTCTATCATTTATGCATTGGATCACTAGGTCGTCATTAAGTGCCAACAAGCGTGACTATAGGAATCTCTACATCATCTGGACGTCACGTTAATAGCATCAATTAAGCTACAGTCCGTGCACCCACCCGCCGGGTTGTTTGTGAGTTCCAAAGAGGAAGTATGGAGCGACAATGGTGATATCTGTATTGTTTCGATGTCGTGCTAACAACATCAATCGAGCGACAGTTCGGCCATCCACCCACCTGTTTAGACAAGCTGCATCTGGCACACTGGATTGCTATCGAGTTTTATCGAGGAAATACCGCGCGACCACGGCAATATCTATAATGTGTAACTGTTGCGCTAACAGCACAAATCAAATTCCAGTTCACGCATCCTCCTGCTCGGGAAGCTGTAGTACAGTGAGGAAATACAGCGCGATCATGGTGATTGCAGGACAAACAGTATTGACATGCAAGATCAACGTGATTGTAAGACGACTTGACTTCGCTCACTGAGTTTTTTGTAAGTTTCATGGAGGAAATACGGAGCGACCATGGTTAACTCTGTATTATCTGGCCATCGTGCTAATCACATAAATCAAGCTCCAGTTTATGCATCCGCACGCTTAAAAAGGTCTGTTGCAGTGAGGAAATACAGCACGATCATGGTGATCACGAGACAGAAAGTATGGACTTGCGAGATCGACGTGATTGAAAGACAGTTATACATTATGCCCACAGTATCCAAAGCAGAAGACATTTGCCAGTCTTTGAATAAACACAGAAGCTTGTGTGTAAACTCAAAGCAAGATATAAACAATCTCTCGGTGACCTGGCGAACGGATCCCGACTGTTGTAGGTAGGTAAGGCTTGTTCGCATGGGTTCCCAGTCGATAAATAGTTGACGAACATGTGTCCCGGCTGCCGAATTCGAGGTCGAGGTACATTGCTACAATAACACATTGTCCGTACACAGTCTAACTTCTTTGGATGCAGTCGTAAGTGACATACCACTGCTAGCCATTAGCTACCCAAAGAAAGTCGCCTCGAGGTTCGAGCCCACGACACAAATTGATTGTCGCCCAGTTGTTGAACGTAACCCAGCCGCTGCGCAAAGGTATAGCATCTTCACACGGATTCCAAATTGATGCATGACTGACAAACATTAGACATATCCAAAAGATACGTTCCAAGTCGAGGTACGAAATTTTTTTCGTGTCACGCATTCGGGTGAAATATATCCTCGTAGTTGGGAAGATATGGGCTTTTACTCTTACATGGAAAATTGACATAAAAGTGATGAAAATTTGGTTTGTCAGAGAAATGTATCGAGATTCAACGGAGGACGCACATGTATGTCTCCCGCCAAGGGTAACGCGTCTTAGTGCTCCTGAAAGATACTGACTTTGAGTCTTAGCTCGGTTATTGTGTCACATAAGGTAAGGCGTCGATATCTAAAACATAGAGCATCAAAATTGAGAAGGATATAGATATTTGTTCTCGCTCGCTTGTTGAACACATCGTCGATCTTCGGAAGATGCTGCATTTGACCCTCAGCTTTGAGGTCGCAAACGTTACTTCCCGACGTTGTGGTTATGATTCATTCAGCTCGACTATTAGCTTCGCCGAACATCAATGCAGTTTTGCTCACTCGGTGGATAGTCATTATTCGCTGGAAGATCGCGTCTTTTCCTCTTGACTTTGAAGTCAAGAACATGTCTGCTTGAAGTTGCGTTGATGATTCATCTGGCTCAACCATTAGCTTTGCCCGACATCAGTTTAGTCTTACCCATTTGGTGGACAGTCGTCGTTCGCTGGAAGAGCGCGTCTTTTCCTCTTGGCTTCAAAAAGACGAACTTTACTTCGACGTGGCGGCTGTTAATGCCTCTAGGTTGACCATTAGTTGTTGCTCCACCTTGTTGCTGAGTCTGAGGTCGCACAGTGTGAGTGTCTTTCCCGGATCGCAAAACTGTGTAAGAAAATCAGCAACTCCCCATTCCTATTTAAAGTCAAATATGACCATGTGACGATCGATAGCAGAATTTTGCTGGTGCTTGTGATTGTGCACTATATATTGCTATCTATATCATTCTAATCTGTCCACCAGTTCTCTGATGGATAAGTGAAAGAATGTTGGAGCGCTCGCTCCCGAGTAGCGTTTGACCCGATGCTATCTTCAATGGTCAACGATTGATGGCTGTAAGTAATTAAGACTGTCGTCCCTTAACCGTTACGCCAAAAGGCAGTGATAATCAAAGCACACACTTTGATCACCTGTGATTCCCACGTAAATGCTTTTATTATAGGTGATAGTAGATGGGTCTCGCACCTTTAAGGTCAGGCAAATTCAGCGGATCACTGCCTCCTTCAATATCTCCTGGATAAAGAGGGACTTTACATACCAACCGGACTATAGGACTGGGTGCGTGCTGCCGCCGGCATCTCGGCAAATGACGTGACGTGTTCCCAGCGTCGGCTAATAATATATGAAACGTCGAGCTCGCTGTGCGACGCGACGAGCTCGCATATCTCACGTTCAAGTAATGGGATCGACACCGCGTTTTGACGACATATGTACCAGTAATGATTGTAGTACGTAGGGAATACATGTATAATGTGCAAATGACTCCACTACTCTTCTTCAGCATCGCTATGAATCCCAAGGCGTGAAAAGTCATCAGCAATGAGCAGGACATCTTGTAAACTCCTCGATGCCTGCTCTACTACCTCCTCCTCCTCCTCCTCATCATCATCCAGATCATCCTGGGTATCTAGGTCTAAGGCAGATGCAGCGTGATCAACAGGCGAGGGTTCAACAAGCATGCGAGCAGGAATCTGTGCATTAGGTATGCTCGCGCTCTCCCCAGGACATGTATAAGCGCTTATACCAGGAGCTAGTGTCCCACTGAATCCCGGAAGCTTCGATATGTCGTGAAGCCGGTTGAGATGTCGTGACTTGAAGCGTCCTCGAGTGTTTCGGTGAATAGCGATTTGATGTGCGAGGGCTGGGTTGGTATCCTTCAACTGGTCCTCACATTCCCGTAGATACTTCTCTTCATCGCGTATATAGGTCACCAGGCGTTGGACCTCAATATTGAGGCGTTCAATCTCCTCACGCGCCCGACATATTTTGAAGTGGAGATCCATTGCGCTACGAGCGGCAGGAGATGACCAAGGGCGCTCGGAGATGTCTACACGCGTGTCACGAAGGAGGTCGAAGTTGGCAAGAAAGGCGTAGTTGACAACTTCTTCCCATTTCAGTGTTAAGCGGGGAGGGGACAGTGTCCTAGCAATAGTGTTGTACGTGTTGAGGGCTGACCTGATAGCAACGGAGCGAGCCTGTAATGCCTTGGCGATGTGTTTGCGTAGTTTATAGCCTGAATACAATCAGTAGTCGCAACTCCATGTATAGTATAGAGACTTACCTGTCCCTGCTCTGTTCATTTTCGACAGTTCGAATATCCGAGCGACGATGAGACCCTCAAGACGGTCTAGTGCCCGTTGGTACTTCCTGTTAGCCACTAGCCTCCCTGCGTTCTGCCACTCTACATCTCTGGGAACCCACCGCTCCGTGATTTCTAGCTTGCCCTCCAGCGCTTGCACTATCTTGAGATTCCTCTCATAGTCTTCCAGTGCGTGACGCCGTGCACCCTCAGCGTTGCGAGTGCGTTTGACCTGTGTCTCATATGAATCTTCAGAAGGTAATTCAACTGCTGCCATCGCAGCACCAAGCGCATCACTGCGCAAAATGTGTCAATCAGTGATCATGAGATACGTATCACAACTCACCTGCTCGCTGCAAGATTAACGAGCCTCTGCCAGTACTCCATCTGGAGTGTTTCTTCTTCAGGCTCGCGCGTTAGACCAACAAGATAGGCCTTTTCATCTTCCAACCAGCGCTCGAAAGTACTCACATCAACTACCTTGAGATCTTGCATGAGTTTCGGTAGCGCTGCATTACCATCATCGAGGATATCTAGAGCTTGCTTGTAGTTGTTGTACAAAAAATCGGCTAATTGAATGAGTGATTATTAGCAAATAAATATCACGTGTCAAAATGTAGCTCACATAGATTAGCGTAGACTTCGAAGTCGTCGTTGTGTTCGAAAAAAGAATCGATGGCTTGTTGGCGATGGAAAATACTCGCGTAACGTAGTGCGGAGGCCAAGGAATTCGATTTCGAGAAAGTCCGTTCGCACGTCTCCAGATCTTCCAGTCCCAGACCTTTGGTATACGTTGTGAGTGAGAAAAGTTGGCACAAACGCCTGTGGGCATGTCCATGGAAGGCCCCAACAAGGCAGGTGTGATGCTTCGAACGTGTGAGGGGTCCGAGGGAGCTTCTGTCGAGAGTAGTCTTGAACTGACAGCCGATGTCATACCCGCCTCCTAGATTAGTTCCAAATACGTTCAGCAACTTCGAGACCACGGCCAAAGGATATTTTGCACTGCCGAGCAACAATCAGTTGACGAACGAGCTAAAAACTAAATAAAACTCACAGTTCCCCACTCTGTACCATGTCTGCAATTAGCAGAGAGAACCCATGGCGGCACACGGCCAAAAAGATGCCTGTTTCATCGTAAATCCCCCATGCTTTCTTTGTTTTCGCGTCATCCATATTCTTCCAACGCCCTTCGCACGAATTCTCCCCGTCGCCTGCAGCACTAGAGTCCGATGCAAACTGGTCAACGAAGGTACGAGATAGATAGCGGTCAGTCCTGAGCTGCTGTCCCGTCGGGAGTTCACACGATGAGCCGAGAGAGTCGTCCGTATCAAACGTTCTTCGAAGGACTCTTTTCAGGGAGTCATTCCCGTCCATGGCATATAGCAAGCTGAACTTTAATTTTGCTTCGTCCGTTAGCACATATGTACACGCGGGGCAGGCGTGTTTGAGTCGCCAGTCGGGTGAGTCCCGCTGAAGCGACTCGGCTACCATGGCTGCAACCGCGCGTCGAACGTCGAGGTATAAGTCGAATGCGATGGAAAATTGACGAGAAAGGTATCTGTGAAATCCCACCTATGTGTGATCAGAGATCAGCCTAGAACAAATAAAAGAAGCACACACCCCACGCAAGTCGCTCATTGATTTGACGAAGGCCTGAATGGACAAGTGGGGACTCCTAAGGTGCATTACACGATAAAGATCCAGGGCTTCTGTAGTAATGCCCACAGTAGGCGATATAGGCGAGCAAGGCATCACGCCTTGACAGACGAGGGCAGAGGCAACGGTGCGGTCGGAAGATAGTATCTTAACAGTAACTTTGTCAGCGTCTATAGAGAAGTACATCAATGCCGTCACACGAGTATATATATACATACACAATGGTAAGCAATTGAAATCGAAGTAAACACTCACAGAATACGTCAATGACATTGATTGTCCATTGTCCAGTAGGCTTACTCTCTGGCAGGTGAGTGTCTTCACTTTGCAGCCGGTCAAAAAAGCCGCTAAAGTCTGCCTTGGATTTTTCCAAGCTCCAGGTAAGGTACGCATCAGTCATGGCAAGCAACTGCGAAGCAAAAGCCTGGTTCCTACGTAGAACGCGGTCACGGCGTGTACGATTATCAATACGGCGTCGGCCACGAGCTCGATCCTTCCTGCCATTTAAACAGGTGCGTCAATGCTTTACTCTCTGGTAAGTACTAGCATTACTTACATATCCCAGAAGTCTCCCAAAATACTTGTCGCAAGATCAGCAAACTCGCCACCAGTGTGGCTGATGGGCAATAGTTCGGAGCCGTTCAAGACATCACCAAAGTCCATTTGTTCCGATTCATCCTGCCACACATCCTCTGCGTTTTGGTCGTCTTTCAACGCTTCCAGAGCTCGACGTTCATCAGCGCTCATTTCTATATACAAGGTTAGTTTCGATTTTGTTTGAAATTGAAATTAGCTTTGAGCCTTGCCTTCCAGACGTATTTTCCGGCGTTCATTCGTACTTGCGGCCTGCTTGACCAACTCCCGATGCTTGAGTACCTTCGAGACCGAGTTAACAGGCAGGCCGTGTTTGTCCCTCGAGGACTTGATGTACCGGATGGATCGCAAGGAAATATTCGTTCGAACACGTTGCCGCTGTCCATGAGTCCCCATTGTCTCCAGCCCTCGTCCGAGTCTTGTGTTGGTAAGATTTTGTCTTTTCAATTCACGTGACTGATTATTGTGTAGTGTCTGTTCGCCCCACACCTCATTACACTCATCATGTCGCGCCGTTCGAGCCCTCCATTTACTCGCTCTCCCTCCCGGGACAATCACATCCAAGACTTGCACAATTTGCTCAACAGTATGACTCTATCAGGTATGTATTTCGTTTTAATTCTAACATCGAAATACTAAAGCTTCCTGGTAGATTCCCCATTTAACACTATCACCTGGACTCGCAACACTACCGAGTCCATCACCTTATCAGGATCTTTACACGCGCGATCTGCACACACCAGTGCTCCCAGCGGAACAAACCTTGGATCCCCGTCTCCTCCCACCACCACAACTTCTCAAACACCCCTGCAACCTCGCACCCCTAGACCATCTAACAATATCTCAGCAACTCCATACGCCCCGTCCCAAACCATTTATTCACCAACAATCACACGAACAGCCTCCAAAGTCCCGCTTGTTCCAAAGCCAGAGGAGATCTGTCCACCACGAGCTGGTCTCAAACCTGATGGTTTCTGGGTCATCACAGTCGGACAAGAAGTGGGCATTTTCTACCACTGGTACATGTTGTGTCATCCCTTTGGCTTGTGGTATCTAATTCGATATCTACTTCAGGGCTGATGTCGCGGAACGCACGAATTTCATCAGCGGGAACGTTCAGAAACGTTACCCATCATTCCAGGAAGCTCTCAAGGTCTACACTGTTAAATTTAATGAAGGCGGTGTGCGCACAGTCCCCATTCCAGGAGGCCCATTCTGGCCATCCTCTCCTTCACCCTCACTGTCAGCAGAGTCAGATGAAATGTGGTCACAGGTTGATGATCTGTCCGAGACCATGAGCCAGTTTGGATTTTGAATATTCTTAGTTTGACTCACTTGTAGTAGAATAAATCAATGCATTTTTCAATATGCCTACTGCTGTCCTGCAGGTTGGTGAATACAATGTGTGATGTATGGCAATTGTGTGATGTATGGCATATCTACGAGCTAATGTACTAAGGGTTTTGTGTGTGACGCTTGCAATGACAATCAAATGACAAGCAAATGACAAGCAAACCGCCATGGTCATAAATGCTCTACATCACTTACAACACTTTCTTGCAGCTTCGGTTCAAGGCTGCATGTCCGGTTCTGACCATAAAAGCGCTTCCCTTATTCAAAATATTGTAATAGGCTGTTATTGATGATCCCAGGCATCCGTACGCAGATGTTCGCTATATGTTCGATATGTGTTCGCTACAGTTCGCTATGGGCTCGATATGGGTTCGACACTTCCTCACCACTGCGCCTATGGAGCCCATAGCGAACTGTAGCGAACACATATCGAACATATAGCGAACTGTGTTCATTCTACCTTCACACTTCATCTGTTCTGATGCTTGAAGGGGCTCTACATTGATAAAATAATACTAGTTACATCCTGTATCTAGTTTTACCTCAAAAAATTTGACTTGTGACACGACACAAACGAGCAAATCGTATAGTAAGATACCATCATACTTAAGCCGCTCCCTGCAGTATGGGCAATGTGTGCGCACGACGTCATGGATGCTCTCGAGTAGCTCCTTCCCATCTATAATACGTTGTGCGCACTCGTCAAGGAATGTGGTGGTGGCATGTTCCCCCTCTATGCGAGCACGCCCAAGTTCATCGTCGAATGCTTCATTCCACGCACTCTCTGATTCCCACTCTTTCCGCCATTGTCTGACAGTGTTCTCTATTGTTTGCAGTGTGGGAACGTCACAAGAACAAGGAAGGTCGTTGTCCATGGTGAGCACAGAGTCATCGCCCTCGTAAGAGAAATCGTCGAATGAGGTTTCAGCGTCGTAAGAGAAATCGTTGAGTGGGGGGGAAGCGATGGCAGGGACGGGTTGTTGTTCGCCCTCGTAAGAGAAATCGTTGAGTGGGGGGGAAGCGATGGCAGCGGCGGGTTGTTGTTCAGCGTCGTAAGGGAAATCGTTGAGTGGGGGGGAAGCGATGGCAGCGGCGGATTGTTGTTCAGCGTCGTAAGGGAAATCATAAGACCGATCATCTTCACAATCTGACCGGGAATCATGCGAAATGTTATCGTAATCGAGTGGGGGGGATCCAGTGCCAGGAATGCGCGGATTTGGCTCTGCGGGAGGTTGCATTTGCAATTTTTTCGCCCTGTTACGAGCCACTCGAAGACGTGCCTTCGCGTTTTGGCTGTCTCGAATTCTGCAAGGTAAGGTGAGCAACATTCTCTGTGGCTACAACCGGCTTACCCTGGTTTGGCGAGCCAACGCTCTGTAGCTAAGCGTTGCCTCAAAGCAGGACTGCAGGACTTGTCCCGACGACCCTTGGAATTCCAATGTCAGATAAATCACAGGTGCGAGCGTTTGAGCTTACCATGTTGCAAAATTGAAAGAGAAAGAGACGGTCTCTGGCCATGGTGAGATACTGATGAGCGATAATATATGTCTTGACGACATGATTGATTTGCGAAAAAAATTGAAGGTGAGATGGTCGTTGTCTTGTGACAATCAAAAATATATATGTTTTGACAGGATCTGTCATTCGAAGGTATGAGTAAGACAGCGGCTGTTTTGCGCCTCGACTCAACTACTATATTTAGACATGTTGTAGGTCCCAGGTTGTCCAAGATTTGCGCTCTTGACTGGTGTCTGTTTGTCGACCCGTATACTACGACTTGCTGGTGTGGGGCTCCAAGTCCAACAAACCAGACCAACAATAACCTCGCCATGCTATGGCGTCTCTTTGAACTCCCTAGGCTCAACTCAAAGACGCTATGGTGTCTGTTTGATGCCCCGTATATTAGTACGACCCGCTGGTGTGGCGCTCCGAGTCCGACAAACCAGAGCAACAATAACCTCGACAAATCTACAGCAATTTTTTCGGATCAGCTCGGAATATACCTCGACGAATATATCACCTCTGCAAGGCAAGTGACTATGTCATTGTGAGCGGATTGCTGATGCGGGGCTCAGTGCTGACAAGCTTTGAATTCCTAGTTGTGTCTGTAGTTGGCATTGCGACTCGAAGAATAGCAGACAGGGACCTGAGGCGTGCAACAAATGTATGTCTTGTCAATTTCATGTTCTGCACTGCCTCATGTACCTGACGCGTCGCGGCTTGTTTATTTGCATCATCGCGTAAAATATTGTAGGCACATCTACATCTCAACACTGCACGTCTGCACCCCAACACTTCCTCACCACTGCGCCTATGATGGACCAAATTTTTTCAGCGGAAAACTTTGATTCCAATGGTGATTTTACTGCTCCCTCGTTCAATGAGATTAACTGGGAGGACCCAGCGCTCTACACTATGCCGCTTACAAGCAAGGAACTAGCTACACTTACCAAGGACACGCCCACCAACTTGCCACTCCTTCCAGGGTTCATCGCCCGTTCCTCACTCCCTGACCCTCCCACTCGCACACCATCACCCCACCCGTCTGAAGCCTTGACCCCTAATCAAAGTGCCAACTGTGCAGGGCCGCTGCGTGAGGGGAATTCATCCACCTGGGCAGCACGCAATCCCACGCGACCTGTTATTCGACCTCGGACGCCACCACCTCGGCTGACGGATGCACAAAAAGCATCCCGGAAAATCAAGAGGGACCAGAAGAGGGAGGCGACAAAAAGCTTACATGATGGTATCTCTGAGTACCTCGACGAGCAGAGGGTGAAAATAGAGGTGCTCGCCCGAACTCACAATGTCACCCCAAAGCACATCAATGACATCATCAGCGTCCACACGAATTACCACAACTCCCGCAAGCCCCGGTTGATCAACGCGCTTATTCATGCGAAGGCAAAGGAACTAAACGCCGGTAAGTCTTTTGATGTTCTCAATACGATATCACTGCTTACCTTATGACAATCAGATAAACCTGCAGGGTCCCATTACACGCTGGCTGAGCTCCGTGAAATGGTCACAAATGACCCTCAAATGAACAAATTGACGGAAGAAGAAAAGGCCTCTTACATAGAGGCCCTCAATGAGCATCGCGACAAGAAGGCACTTGGTGTTTGTGCGAATAATTCCGCAGCTGCGCGAGATGTGGTAGCCACAACAGAAAGACTTGTGAAAGAGGTACGTTTTTTTGAATATTTACGTCTACAACCAACTAAAATAAACTTATACTAGCTGGATGACCTACGTGTTCGGACTGGCATCTATGCGACATTATTTGTCGTTCGTGGTCACATCAACGACACGATCCAAAGCACCATGCATGGCACCGACAATACAGAAGACTTTTGGGAGGACGTTTACGAGCATCCGATGGCAGATTTTCTGCGTCAATATGAACAATGGGCGTGCACACAGGATCAGAGTAAGTTTTACGTTATATATACTTGCCTGGCCATCATTGAATGTCGTGCAGATCTTAACGAGCGTGAGTCTTTGGAGGCAATGCGAAAGCAAGTGCGTAAAATGATCTTCCGTGGGTTATGTGAGTGATTGTGTTGTTTTGCATGTGCTGGCCCCATCTGACACTGTTTTCAGTTGCAGTGACTGGTAAAAAGGATATCGCCATGAACTACCATAACTACGAAACCGCGATCGTCGAAACTTATGGAGTGCGCCTTGTAGGATGGCCCCACGGGGTCAACTTCATTAGTCCTTCGAACATTGGAACAGTTGGCGACATTCGGAAGCTTCGAGATGCACTCAAGAGTTGTATCTGCTACTGGACAGTTCTCTCGCCAGAAGAAGTTAAATCCCACGCAGCTGAACTCAACACGCGCCGTTTAGCTGGCGAAATTGTTCGCAAGCCACGCAAGAAGCGTTCGGACTCTGGAGTGCCTCGAAAGCGCAAGGCACCGGCTACCGCAGGACAGGCTGGCCAGGAAAATCAGAGGGTGTCGAAGAAGGCGAAAAGAACCGCTCCACAGCTTCGCCAAGCCCCCAAGAGCTCTGAAGTTGTTGAGTCATCTGACGGACTTGAAGATGAGTAATAGTACTGTTCCATTGCTGTAGTCTAGTTTATGGACATAAATGTATTCCCTACGTACTAAAATCATCACTGGTGCATGTGTCGTCGAAACGCGGTGTCGATCCCATTACTTGAACGTGAGATATGCGAGCTCGTCGCGTCGCACAGCGAGCTCGACGTTTCATATATTATTAGCCGACGCTGGGAACACGTCACGTCATTTGCCGAGATGCCGGCGGCAGCACGCACCCAGTCCTATAGTCCGGTTGGTATGTAAAGTCCCTCTTTATCCAGGAGATATTGAAGGAGGCGGTGATCCGCTGAATTTGCCTGACCTTAAAGGTGCGAGACCCATCTACTATCACCTATAATAAAAGCATTTACGTGGGAATCACAGGTGACTTTGATTATCGCGGACAGTGTTTATGCTGATTATGGGAACTCAGGTAAGCAGCGAGCTCATCATATTGTATTACTAATACACTCACTACGCCCATACTCCGCAGAGCTCGAAAGACCACAGCAAGTATCGGTTGAGCAAACACTCAAGAAATCACAGTGAACAATTCCCATGACGGTCATTAACGACGGAATGGCATTTGGCTTGGATTGCCTCTACTATAGGCGTGTGTTTACCGCGACCTAATTGTGAGCTTACAGCTGGGATGGCGCTGACTCGGCGACTTCATGGCGTGATACTGTGAACAATTCAAATAACGAGCGTCGACAAAGATCTGCATAACTGCATCGTACTATGTAATTAATGAAAGCTGAATTATGGAAAATAGCTTATAAGAGGATACGTACCATAGAATACTCTTGTCTGTGAGGAAATAATCCACCATAGGTTGTCGTCCGAGGTTTCCTATAGCTAGCACACAGTCAAAGTGGCCTTGACAAACTTGTATCAGAGCCTTGGTGATCAACCTGTCTACGAAGCGATATACGCAATCACAACGAGTTGATCTCCAGCCGAGTCAATTGGCATATGATACAACGAAGAGACATGTACCACGAGGATTACAAGAATCCACCGTGACTGGAAGCTCGAGAAACAACTGCGGTCCAACCCCTAAGCCCCCTTGTGAAAATGTCTGCTAAAATCTTCAGATTCATATCAGCATAGACAGCAATCACGTATAACTCCAACCGGTCAAGGTACGAGTTATGCAGTGCCGACCCCAAAACAAGTTTAACTCTAGCAACCCGGGCCAGTGTGGCTGCCAACATGGAACCGCCTGAGTATCCTGTCCCTCATCCTTTTGGTCGTGGTTTTGTGATATCCTAGTCTATGGTATTCCCCGTCTGATATCTACGAGATCCTCGTTAAGCGTTTATAATGGAAGGAGAACCTCGTACCTAGATGGGGTTGGGGCATGATGCACAACCAACTTCCTCCCACCACATCTATGTAAAGCTGCAGATTCGACGGTGTACTACTAAGTGTAGCGGGAACTTAGCAACAAAAGAATAGATCGAGTTATGAGTGAATGAACCCGGTTGGGGCCGGCCTGGCTGGGGCATAGATAGCTTCTGCCCAGACTAGGTAGCGCTACCCATTTCAATAGTGTAAGTCTGCCACCGCGAGTCATGTCACAGTAGCGAGAACTTAGCGAGTTCGGGAGGGAAAAGAGTACTAGATCGAGAGTGAAGAGCCAGTGAGTGGGGATCAATTCGCTGCTGAAATGCAAGGTACAGACCAGTTTTTATATGTAAAGGATTAAGTCATACTGAAGTAGAAAGGGAGTGACTCAATGCCACTGCCGCGATACCGTGACAAAGGGGAGTCCATCGTCAGAGGAGGAGTATTAATGGCACTCCTTACGAAGGTCCTGAGCAAAAACAAAACACCAAGAAAGTGACAGGTAACTCCAAAAAGAGATGAAGAAACGATGGAACGGCTAGGACACGTACTACCCATGGGCGGTAGTCTGAATCTTTGGATGACTGGGGACGACAATTGTGAATTTGTTGCATGGACGAGTTTTGAACAAAAACGACAACAGCATTGTCGGATTTTCTGCCTTGCGATGTCGCGGTCGAATGCAGACAGGTAGACGATTACAGATCTATCTCAGTCATGAATGTGTGTAACAAGTATAAGTAAGTGGCCAAACCGTGGTCGAATAACAAACAACAACGTTGTGCAGACCCCAAGCTCATGAGGAAACCCATTCACAAACAAGGCGCATCATTAATCGTCGACTTGACGCATGGCGGCTGATAACGCAGCCAAGGAAGCCGACCCCCAGACCAACTCGTCGACTGTGAAGAGACCATTGTACGAGGGAAGCACGCAGTACAAGAGCTGGAGATACTCCCCAGAACAACTGGAGCAAATTCGCACTTCCCTCAATGTGGCTGCAGTATCGGTCATACGGAACACTTTCGAGGCAGATGAGGTGCGAAACCCACTTTCCATCGTTTCAGTCCCTGTCGAATTAACTTATCCGTTATAGCCTGGATCGTCCGAGGACGTGTTGTTCCTTAATGCAAATGAAGAGCAGCTCCTCGTAAAGCTCTACATCACTAAGATCCCTCAACTATGCGGGCATTTTCGTTTTCCTGAGGAAGTGGAGGCGACCGCCATCAGTTACTTGAAGCGGTTCTATCTTAAAAACACTGTGATGGACTGGCATCCAAAGAATGTGATGTGCGTTCGTGTGTTACTCTGATATCCCTAATAACTCTATGCTCTTTGAAGGCTCACCACACTATTTCTTGCTACGAAAACCACCAACAACCCAATTTCGTTGGAATCTTACACCTCTAACATCCCGAAAACGTCCAGCTCAGACGTTCTCGATCTCGAGTTCCTGGTGTCTCAGAGCCTGAATTTTGAGTTTGCAGTTTGGCATGCCCACCGCGCTCTCTGGGGCATTTGGCTCGATCTTCAGGTAACCGCAATGTCTGTGACATCATTTCCACGCTGGGACTCACGCAATTACAGAGCCTGCCCGACGTATCCGAGGACCTTCGACCACAGGATGTCTATGATATTGCCATCAAACACGTCCGGGCCTCCCGTTTTACCGATGCAGAACTCATCTACACGCCCTCACAAATCGCTCTCGCTAGCCTGGCTCTCGCCTCCCCAGTTCTCGCAGAAAGATGGGCTGACTCGAAAGCGGTAGCTGGTGCTGCACAACCTTTTTCCGCAACCCTGGACCCTACTCTCGGATCGATCAAATATATCATCACGCAAATGGGACATCCTCCTGATGTGGAAGCCGTCCGCGAGGTTGATAGGAGGTTGAAGCTATGCAAGAATCCAGAGAAGGTCCCTGGTAGCAAGGCCTATCTTGCACGGCAAGTAGCTGAACAACAACGAGCAGAAGAGAAACGCAATAAAAAAGCTGAAGACGTTAGGAGAGCCGTCAATGAGGGTGGCGATCCATTCGGGAGCGAGCTTAATGAAGATGAAAAAGCAAAGCAGTTGGCTGAGCTCGACGACGACGATTAGGACAGAGCTGCTCAATAACTATATGATCTTTATATTATAATGTGACCCTCGAGTAAATTAATACAAGCGTCATCTCAGATATCAAATGAATCGGAGAATGCAGAGAGGGATGTAACGATCACTTTTGGCTACACATTGACCCCCTCAGATCATGACCTCGGAAGGCTAACTGGGAGGCTTCGAAAGAGCCGGTACCAATATGTGCGGGACAGCTGTATTTCCCTGTGCTGTTGTGAGATTTGTAATTATGGCATGGAGACAAACAAAGACCCTCAATTTAAGAAGGAAACTGAGTGAACAAAAACCGTGAATAGAAGTTCCCATCACATCCGCGGTTATCAATCATACAGGAAGCGCAAACCGGCGATGGAGGTTATCGCAAACGAAAGAGAAAATGGCTTGAACTCAACAAAAGCTGAGTGCAGCCCGACCATATCACAGGTTTGCGCTGGATATCTTGGTGAATACACGGGTATCTTCTTGCATGTCAAGCTACAGATAGAGCAACTACCGTTCAAAAACCTGGAAAGTCTTGAGATCATGAAAAAATTAAAACAAGTAAGTACATACAACATTCGCAATCAAAAGGACACAATGGTGTGTCTGGAGTCGGGTGAATCTTGAATGTTGATGAAAGTAGGTGCACAACATACCTCCTCCGGCATTGGATATACCTAGTTCATCTTCTTTGTATATGTTTAAACCATCGTCAGTTTTTCGTCCTGGCGCAGGGTTAACGAGTCTAAAGTAGCAAGACGAAAGGGAATTTACTAGGTCCAGAACCCCTCGAATCCTTGAAACGGTCTTCGTCATCTTTGCGCATCTCGCGATAAACCTTTTCACGCTGTGAAGAAATTGGAACATCCAACTTTGGACGTTTACTGCTGCTGGAAGATTTGAATGATGAATCTACAACGGTCTCGGGAAGCGGCCGTTTTTTCAGTGTTTTTGGTTCTGAAGATCGACTGATCTCCTTCGTTTCATCGCTAGTGGTGGGTCTGTCTTTTCTTTTTTTCTTTTTCTCCTTCTTGACGGATGGAAGAGGAGCAAGCTCTATGGCTTTCGCCTTTCCTTTGGCAGCAAAAATGTCGTCTATTTCTGATGTGGGCATGGAGAAGGATTAAGGCTGAGAATGAAAAAATCAGAGCTATAAAATCATTGTGACTTGTCACATACGTCACGGATCATAATTATGCGAATGCGTCCGAGTTGATCAACATGTTCCATTTTCTGGTACATAGAGGCGGTCAATGATCATGATGCGACTATGAGCGAGAACGTTAGGTAGTTGAAGGATTCAAAATTACATGAGTGAGCTATATGAGAGATTTCTGTACTGCAGTCACACCTGACTAATATTAACCGTGTTGACTTGAATTTCCTGATTTGTTGAATTCTGCTTTCCTTGCCCGGTTCGACCGCCAACAAGTATTACTATTAGTTCAAGCAGGTGAAAGTACTTCCGTCTAACTCCTGAGCCATGTTGTAAGCTTTCCATTTCCATTTTCCCGTTCTAAATCATCATTCCTCCCAACAGGCCCCAGTCTGCACAACAAATCAGACCTCAGCAAACCCACCAATCTCAGCAACAAGGAAATGTCCCGTTCATCCCCCAGAATTCGCCTCAAAACTTCGAGACAAACCAGTACTTTACTGGTACCCTTGATCTTAATGCTGCTGCAAAGCAAATGGCAGCCATGAACGCTGCAGGGGTCCAAAGACAAATGGCAAATGTCAACGGCCGCTCGCCTGCGTCTGTTGGCGGAGTATCTCCGGGATCATATCTCGGTGGAATGACATCCTCTTATAATCAACCAGGCGGCTTTACTGGGCCACCTCACGATAATACGAATTCGATGCAATTCAATCCCACAGCCTCCTCAGGTCAATTAAATACCCAAGGTATTTACCCTGCCCAACAGACCACCAACGTCACCCCAAATCCTTCTCTAAACGCACCCATGTCTCATCCAAACTTCACCCCATCCGAAGCTGTCAAGCATCGACAGCGAACTTTTCTCGCAGGATTGGCCAGCGCCCATGCTACCCGCGTTCCCTTACCGCCAGCTTTAACTGGAAACCCATACCCACCCAATTATGACCCTACAAATTCGCAATGGAAATCTCTGGACTGCCCACCAGGTCAGCCGGGTGTTATCCGCTTGGGTGGAAAGGACATCGATCTCCTGAGGTTATGGCAAATTGTAACTCAATTGGGAGGATGGCAAAAAGTTTGTTGATTCATACTCTATCAGTTTCGAATGCTGAAACATGACAACGTAGATCACACAACAACAAAATGGCTGGGCACAAGTTGCTCACCAGTTCGACCTGCCAGAGTTCCTTCCTCACCTATCGAATTCTGGGCAGCAGCGCCCCGTTGGTCAAATTCTGGGACATTTATACGCTGCCATCTTACAGCCATTTGACGAGTTTTACCGTCGTAATATGCAGGAGGGCAACCGTAGGGCAATGGCGGCTGGACGCCAGCCAGGCGTTAACGCTGGGCCTCCCAACGTGAATGCAGTGCCTGGTGCACCTCATGTAGGATTGCAACAAGGAGCAGTTGCTCCGAACGCAGTCGGCAACATGATGACGCAACACGCGGTTAACAATCAAAATTCCACTATCAGCCCTGCCTCTCAGTCACAGCCATTACCGCAAAGTCCTCATTTACGCCAGTCTTCTGCACCCAATTTTCAATCACCCGCTGTTCCCTCAGACCCCACACCTCAGGCGTCATCCCAACTCAACGCTTCAATTTCTGCGCCCCAGCTTACGAAACCAACACCGGATGCATCTGAACCAGAAACTCAAGGGGCAAAAAGAAGACTAGAGTCCGAAGAGGCAGAAGGGAAACGAGCAAGGCAAAAGACAGGTATTTCTCACAGATATCATCTTGGCCACCCAGTGAATCTCATCTAAGTTGCTACAGATCCGCCAGATACCGTGAGTGATGACTGGTGAATCTTTATGCCCTCGAATTGATTTTTTTCCAGACCGAGACCACTAATACCACGACACCACATGGATCCGCTGCCCCCTCACGTACACAATTTACGAGGACAAAAGTCGAGTACATTCCCCTGTCACGTGAAATTGATTTCACTGGTGGCCGTGATTTCAACGTGCTGGAGGAGGATTATCTTCGGTCTCAGCGGCGGCCCATGCGTGATATCAATGAGTGGGGCACAGTTGACATTGAATCCCTTACGATGTCCATCCGATCGCGACTGAATGCCGAGCTTTCCTATGCTCTAACCACAATCACGTTGTTATCTACGATGCGGGGTCCAACCCCTGGGTCTGGATTTCCCATTTCCCAGTGCACAGATTTGCTCGAGGAGGTGCTAGATCTACTTGAGGAGGAAGCATTTGGGACCACCCCCGACATCACAGATTATCGGCTTGGCAATGGTGCCGAGATGGTGCGACATCGGGCGCTCGTAGATGATGTTTTCGAGAAGGAATCTATGCTCTTTGCAGGGCTAGAAATTCGTGATCCTCAGTATGAGACACGTGGTCCAGGCCACCGCGCAGGGAATATTGTGCTCACTGTGACTAACCTCATACGAAACCTTTCTGTCACCCCGGACAATATGCCCTGTCTGTCGAGACACGAACGCACACTCAATCTTGTGCTACGTGTTTGTGGTATTACCATGTCATCAGACGGAACACCCAAACCAGCTTCACCGGCACTTACTCTTTCAGACGTGATCAATGTTCGAAAAGATGCACTCCATATTTTTGGTAATCTGTCGAATTACATCGTGTTCTCGAATCCTAACTCTCCATCGAATGCAACAACTCTCACTGCGAGCCGCATCCTTGAAATCATCGCGTCTATCCTCATAGAGCCCTTCGACTCAGTTCCCCCCACACAATTCCTCAAACAAAGTGGAGTTCCTTTCTCGCATAGTAGGCCATCATCTATTGCCGACCTTGCCCTCGACGTTTTCACCCGCCTCGGTCAGCTGGACTCTAATCGGCAGGTTTTCTCTAGGGTTATGCCCCAATCTCTCATCTGGCGACTATTGAAGTCCCTCGTTCATCGTCTACCAGTATCAGACCTCGACTTTGCTTTCCTCAACCGGGACCCATGGTTATCTTACTTGGAAAAATCAATTATGGCAATTTATACGATCGCATTCTTTTCTCCCCCGGAACTAAAGAAGAAGATCAAAACAGATCGCCCTCTGTGTTTCTCACAGGTTATGATTCGTATAGTGCAACGATTTGTATCAATGGGTGGGAGCCCAGAGGTGCGCCAGTGGCACCTTGCCGTTGCACGAAGAGTGGTAGAAGCCATGAAAGTGGTAGATGAAGAGGATGATGCTTTTGACACCTCGCAGTCCACTCAAACCCCATTGGCATTTGGCATGGGCTTTATCGATGGTAATGATCCTGGTATTGAAAAGGGTATAGGGTTACTTGCTAGCCGTCGGGACGCTGCTTGGGAATTGTTGATGCGAGATCTGGATCCTGTGATGTTTTCAGAGCTGGAGAGTTTGATGAGAGTTGAATGTTAGCCTGTTGCTCGGCTCGCGGTACGATACTGTTGGTTATAACGTGTTGTATACTAACCCCTAGTGCTCTGCACATTTTGTTGTCGATACTATGTAATTCTGGATATCCATGTCAACTGTCGAATTTGTTGTCCTCCCAGACATTTGATCTGTAGAATTATTAATTTTTGACTTTCTGACTTATCTTGTCCGGGCTGTGCAATCTTTTACAAGCAGGCTCTAGCCGCTAGCAGCTTGACGGAATCTCACATCGTCATACACCATCACTCTAGATCCAAGAAAAATAGAGGGTAATTGGCTCCACGTTACATGACGTCCTACACGGCGCCTCCGCCAAATTACTCTCCAGAATGCCCACAGAATCTACTTCGGGCGCTGGATGAGCCGATCTCTGGCCTTCAGATCTTCATCATCCCAGCAACAGACACGTTGACCTTCCAAAAGGGCTATCTAGGAGCTGAAGGAGAGCGCGCTGCTATCGAGGGAGAAATTCATGTCAAGGGTGCACAGCCAGGCCAATGGAAACATGTGTTAGTGTGACTGCTCCTCATCTATTCCGAGTAACTCACCATGGCAGAACAGCACCGTGGCTCTTTGTGTCATCGAGTCTGCGTTTGGCCAGGAAATCGAGCTGGGAAAATCAGAGATAAACCTAGTCTCGTTCACGGGGACGTCCGACTCCATGTCATCTTCAACGTCATTCGCAATACCCCTGACATCCGATGCACCTCAGTGTATTCATACACCTCATTCATCTCTGGAATATGCACTTACGGCGACTTTCCATCCTACGAATACGTCGGAGCCACTTGTGTCAAGAAGGATTGTTGTGCATACGCGACGTTACACTTCACATTCTCATACTGTAGATACGTTGCCAGAAACACACGTCCTGGAAAGTCCCTCCCGTGTCGAAGTCCAAGTTCCTCGCACTATATTCCGGGCCGGTGAATTCATTCCAGTCTATGTTACCGTGCCTCCGCCGAGCAGAGAGCTTATGCTGCACGAAGGACTCAGACTCCGAAACGTAAAAACCGAGATCGTTCGCATCGTGAGCCTGAAAGAGCAAGATGATGGTGGTGATTCTGAATCTGGTACGCCTTATGGTCAATCCGTAGTGGACTTGTCATCTCAGGATGGGCCTTCATCGGTGGTACCCACTTCTCCTGCGGAGAAGCCTCCGATCACTTCTCCTGGATCGGCCTATAGTACAGTAACTTCTCGCTCAGGTGCATCCTGCAGATTTCACTCCTCTCGACCCGTGCGACTCCGCCTCATCTTGCATCAGGCTTCACCATCTGCGTCACCAGTAGATTATCAGACAAGTTTGCCAGAGGGTGACTACAGCAGCCTTGACAACGATCTGCAATGCATCTCCATCACTCAATCCACCCTTCTACATTCAGTCTCTTTCCTTCTAAACGTCCACGTTTCATTCGTGGAAACAACCAGCAGGACTGAGCGGCTCATGACTATCCCCATCCCATTAACCATCATTCCGCCCCCGGCGCCACTGCCTGAAGTTGAAGAATGGGTTGATGCCGCATATCAGAAAAAACACGACCGCCCTCCTTTGAGGACAGTTCGTCAAGAAGATCCAGAGTCATCAATTCCCTTGTATCAGGAAGGAGAAGCGGGTCCAAGTTATACTCAGAACGGTGCCCCTCCCCCTTTTGAAGACCGCGACTTGCCGCCTCCACCATTCTTCCATTCTATGCCTTCTACGTCCAATGCTCCACCAAGCTTCCAGGAATCTGAGTCGGAAATATTTATTCCTTCAGACACAACGGACCAGGAGGTACCTGTAACCACAGCACTCCGTGTCATCGGCGAGGGAATATTGTTTGGGTTTGCTGCATCTGAGCAGTTTGATGGTCATTCGGACACAGTGCACCGCTCGTCAACTCCACCCCCTTCAGTGGAGATGGCAGAGCGAGATGCAGATGTGACGGGATTTGCTAATATCGGAGTTGAACCCGTCCGAGTCTTTGAGGCTCTGAATATCGTTTCAGATGATTGCCCCCCACGCTCTGGAGGTGAACTCCCTCCTCCACCGCCTGCGATGGATGATCCGTCAGACCCACCTCCTTCGATAGATTCTGATTTCAGGTCACCTTCGGTCCGGGTCCCCGTGCAATCTCACTCACCCCCCCTCGCCCATCAGTCATACAATCAAACTCCCGCGACTCGTGATTCTCTACACCCTCCCAATGATATCTTGGATTCTTCCTCACATGGACATGCGCCACCGCCTTATCTTGTTCCTGGCAGTGACCCTGACCATGAGGAACACGTGACACGACCACCTCCGTACATGGATTTAGTTCCCTCTTCATCGTATTTGAACAGCTCAATTCACTAAAGGGACTTGGTTGCCATTCCAATCTGTGCATTTCTTAGAACTTACTGTCACCTCAGATGTGCTGTGCTGCAACTGTATTTATAAGTTACCATCGAACCGTACCGTACCAAGTCCAATGTTTGTGTTGCAGATGAATTATAACAGCAGATTACATATGAAGGCATAGCCACGTAGATGGCAAAGAGAGGGGAATAAAAGGTGTGCTAATAAGTAGAAGCGAGATGGTCGCGAAGGTTGAAGATGTGCGGTCCAAATGATTAGCGCCACACTCAACAGTTGCATCCGTCTTTCTTGGACTGTTGCTCCTCGAGGATTCACATCCTCTCTGGCTCCACCAGTTCGTCCGCCTGCACCACCGGATCGACCTGCACCACCTCGTGTGGAAGCCAGAATGTGCTCGATCGGTATTTTCTTCGCTGAATTTGATTTTTAAAGGGAGTTCCATGTGGAGTGCAGTGGGCGTACCTATTTCTGTAAATATCTCGACGACACCCTCGCCAGTCTTGGCACTGGTTTCAAAGAAGAGCAAGCCAGCCTCGGTAGCGTAAGCCTGAGCCTCCTCACGTGGCACCTGTCGCAAACTCTCTGGCTCGTCACCACCAGCACTAGGACTCTCCCCAGGCGTGGCTGTAGCATCATCCGCCTCATCTTCAGACTCGGATGATGGAGTGGACCCAGATGACACAGCGGATGTTTGTACGAGATCAACTTTGTTGCCAGCCAGTGCGATAACGATGTTGGGATTTGCCTGTCTTTGAAGTTCCTTCACCCACGACTTCGCCTTCTCTAAACTCGTTGCTTTCGTCACGTCGTAAACGACCACTGCGGCTTGAGCATTACGATAATACATGGGCTATATTCACGAATCAGAGCAGGTGGTAAAGCTGTGCTCGAAACCTACAGCGAGAGAGTGGAAACGTTCCTGGCCAGCAGTGTCCCAAATCTCATAACGTAGGACGCGGTCTTCGAGACGGCATTTCTGGGTCAAGAATGCTGCACCAATGGTGGGCTCCTTGTTTGCTTGAAATTCGTTCGATACCTAGAAAGCGGTTTAGAGGTGGCAAATGTAGGAAAATATACACCTACAAAACGGAGGACTACCGAAGATTTGCCAACAGCGGCCTCGCCTATAGATGTGTATCAGTTCTCGTTCGTTGCCAAGGAAGAGTGAGGGCGGGAGTCTTGAGCCAGTTTGATAGCAAGTGCGAATAGTGTCGATGGTACTTTTAGTGATAGCTGAGAAGGCTTACCGAGAAGAACCAGTTTGACCTGGACAGACCTGTCCACGGAGCCAGAAGCAGCATCAGCCATTATTATCGTGTCGAGGTTGTAAAGAAATATAGACACTGCAACTTGAAGGAAGGAAGCAGGCGGCAACAATTCAGTACTGCTGCGTTTTCCGACTTTGTTTACGTCTGTATTCAGATCTCACACTGGGTCAGCCCCAACTCATCTACAGTAGTTGGATGACTTTGTCTGGCGTCGATACTACTAGGGCCTATAACCCAACAAAGGGGCCAGCTGCGCACATCTCACATCGATCTCATCATTTTCGATTTCTCCATCCTGCTTGAAAACGCCAGGTCAAGCATACAGGTTTCACATTCAACGCAGGAGCGTGTCCTCTCAACGGGTCAAGCCCCACCTGCAACTGGCTCTTCGAAGCTGCAGCAGGCGAATGCTGGTTTGATTCAAACACCAAGGATGACTCGATTCAGTAATCTTATCCATCCTTCCTTTGTCAGGGTGATGCTGCAAGATGGGAAGATGTCTCTGACAAGGACATTGTGTATTCAATAGCCGTCAGTATTGTTGCACTATCCAGCTCGAGCTCTCGTAGTGCGAGGGGCCTCGATTGGAACTAGGCTTTGATTCACGGTTACGTGGCTGCTATCCTTGGCTGAAGAACCACGGGTTGCGATGAATGGTCAATTGATATTGTGACGGATAGTCCCTCCAATACCGCATTTGAAATTCGGAACCATAGAATGCATCGCGCTGTGAATGATATCATACCTCATTGCATTTTAGTGTTAGTGTTTCAGTGAGTGAAGTTTAAATTTGGCAAGTGAGGGTATCGCGTGAACGACACTCCGACGGGCTGAAATTAGTACTGGTCTGACCTTGCCGGCATTTGGGTTGCTTCGGCACTCTCAGGCTCTGGACTCAGACCTTGAAGTACTCAGGAATTCTGACAAACCCAGTTCTATGTACCTCGCCAGCCCACCCGGTGAGTTCTGCGAACGAGCATCGAGGCAGTCAACATACTAGACACGGATACAGATTTTCATCCAACCAGGGAGAGCATACCCCCTCCGGATGTGAGCTACCAGCAATCGGTGCTCGGTCTTGCCCCCAACATACATCCTCTTGTAAGCAATATCTCAATAGTATCCACCGTCTCTTTACTCACCAGAATTCCCATAAGAACCCCTTCTCCTTTATTCTTCGTGCCGCAACCTTATACCCGGACAAACTTGCCCTTGCTCATCCAGATGTGAAACATCCTGCGTTCTATACCTATGCCGTTTGGTGGGGCCACCGTGCTTCGTCGAGAACTAGTCTGACAGCGACAATAGGGCTCAACGCATCCAGAACATGGCATATGCTCTTATACAAGCAGGCATCCGCCCAGGTGACCGCGTTGCAGTTATAGCGCCCAACTGGTGAGTTCTACTGTATCACCCGCTTGACACATCTCACACAAAATTACGATAGCCCCTTGATTGCAGGTATAACCCCCATTTTGTTGCACCTGACAATAATGAAACACTCTCGGCAGATGCTCACTTTGGTGTTCTTGCCGCTCGTGCTATCGTCACACCTGTAAACACTCGCCTCACACCCCCTGAGGTCTCGTACATTCTGGAACATAGTGGATCCAAACTTATCCTCATTGATCACGACTTCACCCATCTCATCGAGAACACTAACGTTCCTATCATTGTTTGTCACGACACGGGAAGAGCAGGTGACCCATACGAAAGCTTCCTTAGTGCAGGCAGAGTATTCAGTGCAGAAAAGGGGTGGACTGGCTTGGACATTGAGCCGGACGAGAATGCTGGTGCAGTTTTATGCTACACGTGAGTCACCACTCTGTATGCAGTTTGACCAGGAACTGAACACGCTTTTACAAGGTCGGGAACTACAGGTCGTGTAAGATTTGCCTGTGTCTGCAGGTAAAAGCAATTGCTCATTTCGCATAGCCAAAGGGCGTCATTACCACACTGCGCGGTACGGTCTGTCAACTTACTCCACTTTGTTTGGCTGATGCTGTTGTCCAACCAGGCTCGTACTTGGCAGCAATAGCGAACGTTATCGAGGGACAGTGCGCGCCTCTGTCTTGCTGTGTCCTTCTGATAGGCTTACCAGTCGGATTTGCAGGATAAATCGCGAATCGACGTACTTGTGGTAAGTTTTATGTGATGGCACGAACAGTCGACAATACAACGGACTACAGGATTCTTCCAATGTTCCATGCAGCTGGTTGGACGTTCCCATGGGCAAATGTCTTCGCGTGCACGACACAGGTGTGCAGAACACGACGTCATGCTTATAACCACGAACTATCTTCTTGTCCAGATAACTATGCGCTCCGTCGACTACCCACTTATCTGGAAGCACTTCCTGAATTCCGAAGTAACTCACTATTGTGGTGCACCCACTGTCCAGGTTTGTGCGTCGTACAGGGACACGGATTGGTCTGATGCGCCGATAGATCGGAATTGTGAACGACCCCGCTGCTAGACCTCTCCCTCGTACTATATCAGCGGTTATTGCAGGGGCCGCACCTACCGCTCAACTCATCAGCCAGCTCGAGCAGAAGGGAATCAAGCCTGTGCATGTATACGGTCTGACGTAAGTCCGATGTAGCCTTTGATTTGTGCCTAAGCTGATTCGTTCTTCCGTCATCACCAGTGAGGTACGTGCTTCGGCATTGATTAAGGAAGTGGGAAGCCTGAACATACTTTCAAAGACGTACGGGCCCTTCACGCGCTGCTATGACCACCCTCACTGGAAGACGCTGACTTTGGAACAACGCGCGAAGCTGATGGCTCGACAAGGTCAAAGCTTCGCCACCGCGCAAGATGTACGCGTAGTATATCCTTCACGAGACGAAAACGACGAAGAACTCCGTGACGTTCCAAAAGACGGACGCACAGTAGGTGAGGTTCTCATGCGTGGAAACATAGTCATGAAGGAGGTGCGTTTTTCAGCAGTTGTGCCAAAGTTCTCGCATGCATTCTAAGCATTTGTTACGTAGTATTTCTGTGACCCAGAAGCCACGCGCAAGGCTTTTCGGGGAGGTCACTTCCACTCAGGTGATCTAGCCGTCTGGCATCCCGACGGTGTCATACAGGTTGTTGACCGAAGTAAAGACCTGATTATCTCCGGAGGCGAGGTGAATATGCGTCCTCGCGGTGATTCAAAGTGCTGACTGGAAGACCACAGAATGCATCGAGCTTGGCCATAGAACTAGGTATTTTTGCGTTTGAATAGTTACCAAGTTGTGGATCCTGAACGAGCTACGCAGAGCTTTCGAGTCACCCGCATGTTTTAGAGGTATCTGTCGTCGCCCGCTCGCACCCCAAGTGGGGTGAACGTCCAATGGCTTTCGTAATTCTTCGTCCGGAGCACGCCCCCAAGTGGAAAGACAACCATGACGGCTTTGGTACTGAGCTGATCCGTCACGCTCGAACGCTTTTACCCGGCTTTGCGTGCCCAGAATGGGTGCAAATAGTGGATGAATTACCTGTCAGTCATGCATAATTTCCATCCACATCCCGCTAGACGCTTACACTACTTACAGAAAACATCTACTGGGAAGATCCTCAAGACCAACCTTCGCAAAGTCGTTGCCAAATTGTGATCTTAATGATCTAATGCTAATATATTGCTGAAATGTATCGGTACATACTTATGCTCGATTTGCCAAATAAAAGGATATGAGTGAGTGATAAAACAACAGCTAAATGGAAATGTTGCAAGAAGATCTAGGCATAATAAGTTGAAAATGATCACAACAAATCGGGACTTAGTCGCAGTATCCGGAATGCACCAGCATTACGTTCACATATGAATACCTCGTCTCCCTGACGCCCAAGAAAGAGCACCTCGTCTGTGCTCTCGGTGTCCCCATCTCCCGTGTTATTGAACTCCGCTCTTGCAGGAGATTTCCCCGTGGTATGATTTGGCTTCTTCCCAAGGTAGCCTGACCCTTTTGTCTTTGACGACAGGGCCATAGCATTTGATGTGGAGGAACCGACAGGAGTGCCCATCTTCCAAACGAACGGTCCACGTCTATTGATATTCGATGGCGGCGGTGCGAATTGGGGTAACAGGGTACGCGACTCATCCGCAGGTTTGAGTAACGCGTCACCAAAATCCATCGCTTCCATGCCCCCTTGGCGCATAGCCACGAGGACAGAGCGGTCTTTGACGTCAAAAGCCTCTACACGCTTAACGTCTCCCATGCGGGGAATCGACTCATCATCGTTGTCCGTGCTCCAGATAAAGCGGCCTTTGAGAACAGCCCGACCACGAGCATCGACTATGGACGTACTGTGGCCGCCACGTGAAGAGAAGAACAATGCAGGCGGGCCGAAATGTCGAGGCTGGACGAGAAGAGATATTGGGGCTAAGAGAGGTTTGGCAGCATCTAACGCAGGAGGAGCGTGCTGGGCTGCCGATGGTGGTGTTGCTGACCGGAACTGGATGGGAAGGATCAACGCACTGCTGCCTCAGATCCTTGAGTAACATGAACACTTTCTCCTCCTCTTTGCGAACTGGTAGATCTGGTGGAAGCAACCCATCCTTATACCACGCTTGCATAAGGCTTGCTTTCCAGGGCCCTGATCCTGCTTAAGAACGCGTTTCAAAAAAGTGACGCTTCGACATACCGTGCACAACTCCTTTCGGATCGCGGTAAAGCCATCTAGAAGGCGGTGCTGCTGCTGGCATGGGTAGGCCAGGAGGTGAAAATTGTATAGACGCTAGGTCAACATTGGCATTACCTTGAGCATCGGGTTCATGCTCGGCACGGTAGTCAAGGAACTCGGGATATGTTGGTGGAATGATATAGTCATCAGCGATAGTAGCCAAAGGCAACTTTGGCGCATAGGACAACTGTTGGAAGGTGGTATATGGGCCAAGAGGAGCGGAGGCTAGTGCTACAAGCTCTTCAGCGTGTGCAAGAGCAGATCCAGGGGCACCACCAGTTGGTGTCTGCGATTGAGATACTGGCACGTCTGGGAGATTAGTATTAGAATTATTTCTAGACGGATCGCCGGATGGTAATGAAAGTCGATTGCTGATACTGATGTTGGTATCTTCGTCATCTTGTGGAGGTGGGTCTGTGTCAAAGACGTCTGGCTGACCCGAGCGTATTTCTCGAACTCTTCGCCGAGCTGCACGTCGCTCGGCTCGACCAATTCGGACCTCGCGAACTCGTACTGTGGCAGGTTCCAAGCCAAAGACATTCTGAGAAAAGACAAGAAATACTTCGACAAGGTCATCACCCTGCAGCTGGAGTTCCAAAGAACGCGGTGAATCGGGAAGGATGAAGGTACGTGAAAGACCCAGGGCAGTTCGATACGTCCCGGCAAAAAGCTCAACCTTTTCGCCATTATCTCCACAGAGAATAGCTAGAAAGCTGCACAAGGTCTCAATAGATATACTTGTGAAACTCTGATTACTCACCTCTTTTTTGGCGTCTCCACGGCTTTGATGATAAGGGAGCCTTTCGTACCCGGTAGCTTGACGTAGTCCAGCTTTGGAGGAGGTAGTGATGTTGTAAGAGTCTGTGATCCATTCTTCCTTTCAGGCTCTGTGAATACCAGCGCTGGAGGCCGCTCGGTAGACCTCCTGGAACTGAATGCATTGCTTATAATGCGAGGAAGAAGGCGAGCGTGAATTGTCGGATGTGGAGGAATGGGTAAAGTGGGTAAAGGTGGTCGATTGACGGTAGGGGATACGCTATGTCCTCCTGAGGTCGAAGGACGAGGAACAAGCTGAGGGGGTTCTGAGGGACGTGAACGTGTGGAAGCTGAACGTGTCAGAGTTGGGAACCTTTCCTCAGCCCCGGGTAGGGGTATCGTCGGAGATGTTGGAGATGTGGGGGACTCCAGAGGAGTATCATACATCACAGGGACATTAGAGTGGGGGCCATCAGACGAACCGCTGCCGTTGAAGATGCCAGCCAGTACTGACCACCTCCTTCTTCGCCTTTCAGAAAAATTCGTAGTACTCGGGCGGCGCCGTAAAGAGCGACCGTCCTGTGATGGAGGACTGAGTGGCGCATCATCATCTGTACCTGATGGAGTTGCTCCGATCATAATCGGAGCTTGTGGTCTCATTGTCCCTGCTGGTGGGAGATCAGGAACTCTGCTCTCCAAAAGAGCCTGAGCAAGCGTTATATGGTCGATTGTACCAGTCGCGCCGTCGTCGTCGTCATCATCTAGATCGATATCTGGAACAGGGCGTCTTTGAGGTGGCTCATCAGCGGGAGCCGGGGTTGGAGGTGTTGTGCGAATGCTTGGCGGCGAACTCCGCAATGCTTGTCGAATGGTCTGCAAGGTTGGAGATGGTTCAGGGGGTTGAGCTAGTATCGTGTTCGGTTGCGCCAGAGTCAGATCTAAGTTCGCGGGACGATTCCTTCGACTATATGTGGCTGAACTGCGTACGGGAAGTGACGTAGAACCACCTTCGACGGTATCGCTGTTTCGGAGTGGGGGAATAGCGCTAGTGCGTTCATCCAAAGCTTGACTACCGCTTGCACCTGCGGTTAGTACATCGATGGCTTCATCGTCACTCGCCTCGAGCCAATCTACAGTCTTGGCCATCGGGTCTTCCTGCTCTGTACCAGAACCCATATTGGGTAGGGGTGGGACGGGGGGAACGATTACATGAGAAAGGGACGAACGACGGGACCTTGAGAGGTTGACCGAAATGGTAGATGGTTGTGTCTGCAAACGGGGTCGAGTGATTTCGGTTACTGCAGAATAAGGTGGGGGCTGTTCGGCTGGCTGGCGGGGCATTACAGGTTGGACTGTGGGCGGCCTGGGCAATTTCTGCATTGAAGTTGTCGGTAATGATGACTTTCTAAGGAGCTTTTCTGTCTTGAGAACCTGCCCCGAGCGTGTCAACGACCTGAATTTCGCCTCGGTTGAATCCACACTGGAGTTGCCAGATCCTACCCTCTTCGATTCCTCCCTCTTAGATCGTTCACGTTCTCGCCGAGTCTCAACCTCCATACGCCACTCTACGGCTTTTTTGACTTCCTCCAACGCATAAACACGAACACCGTCTCGTCTGCCTGCTATGGCTACTAATACACCGCGATGTTCCATAACGACCACACTCTTGAAGCTGACCCTGCGCACCAGCGCGTAAGGATGGGCGGCTGGGGGAGACACGAGAGGAAGGACATCAAGTCCTTGGGCATGGCACAAAAGAAGGTAGTGAGGTGCCATAAAAGTTCCACTGGTAGGAGGAGTGGTAAAGTGTGAAGGAGATAAATCTTCTGTGACGACTGATAGGGAGAGACCGAGTTCTCTCAGAGTTGGAGGGGCGAGTGAAGGTGGAGGCGTAAGAGGTCTGGTAGGTGTAGGAGGTGGAGATATGGACCTAGAATCAGACTGAACTGGGTCGGTTGGCTGCGGCCCATCATCTCGAGCAGATGTTCGGGAAGAAGATGGGGTAATTGTATCCCTCCGATGTATTAAATTTGACCAAAAACCAGAGAGGCGATTGGAGGGACGTGCCTGATAGAAAATTATTCGACTGAGGCAGAAGTGATCATTGTAACTCACATCCATGGCAGACCTGCGATTGTTTCTGGTTGAATTTGAACGTTCAATTAGCCTATTACTTGGTTCCGACAATGGATCCGTGGATGCAGTAGTGGGTGTTTGAACTGAGGAAGCGGGTATGACGGGCAGGCTGTGGATGCTTGCATTATCAAGGGACTGTTGAGTATTCGTGGGAAGAGAAGCTGTGTCCGTCGCAGGCTGAATGGCCGATTCAGTATTAGTAGTCTTCGGAGTACTAGTATCGACGACTTTGATGGCGGTGACCGTCAGACCCTGAGGACTTGAATTCATGTCCACGGTATTATCCTGCCCATCGTCGGGAATGACCACTGGGGCATCTCCGCACTGGCCTACAAGACTATGGGCTTCGTCCATTATGGAGGAAAGAGCGACAGAGCGCGGTTCCCTCTCTGCCAGCGAGATGAGACTATAAGTGAAAGAGACAAGAGCCCCGTTTACCCGTGACTTAGTACAAATGCAAATGGCCGAGACCGATGATTTATTATCCCACGCCACGTCAGTGTGAACAACCCTCTCTGGTATAGGTATTTTTACTTTGGACCAACTTTGGGCCTGGTCATCCGACGGTCGTCCTTCGCGGCAGTTTGTTATTGCTCATTCCCAACCACGTTCGTTATTGCAGAGCGTAACGTCCCAGCGATCTGCGCCATGCTTCGTCTGCACAATTTCATTCGTCCAGCATTTCGCTCCCGTAGATGGGCTCATAATATCCCTACGTTTTCTCACCTGAACTCCGTCAACGAGGAGGATATCGCACACTTCTCCAGTATACTCGCACCCACGTCTATACTATCAACTTTGTCATCAGTCTCCACCCCCGCAGATGATATTGCACCCTACAATGTCGACTGGATGGGAAAATACCATGGTCAAGCCAACTCCGTGCTCAGACCCCGCACGACACAACAAGTTAGCGAAATTGTCAAGTATTGTGCTCAGCGTAAAATTGGAATCGTCCCCCAAGGCGGTAATACTGGCCTAGTCGGTGGTGGTATCTCTTTGCAGAAAGAAATTGTTCTCAGCTTAGGCGCAATGAACAATGTTCGGTCTTTCGACCCTGTCTCTGGTACTTAGCCTGTACCTTATTATAATGTGACTCTATATTCTATTTCAGGTGTTCTCGTCGCCGATGCTGGGTGCATTCTCCAGTCCCTGAGTGAATATATTGCCCCTCACAATCACATCATGCCCCTTGATCTCGGTGCAAAGGGAAGGTGTGTAGAGCTGTACTATATATCCAGCAAACTAATTTAACGGACCCTTTCAAGTTGTCAAATCGGTGGTAATATTTCCACAAACGCAGGTGGTCTCCGACTCCTACGTTACGGATCTCTGCATGGTACCGTCCTAGGATTGGAAGTAGTTCTACCAGACGGTACAATTCTGGACCAGCTATCAACCCTGCGAAAGGATAACACCGGTAATTTTAAAAAGTTTCACCCAGGATATAAGCTCCCCTCCTAACTTCTGATAGGCTATGACCTTAAGCAACTCTTCATTGGTGGAGAGGGTACACTCGGTATCGTTACCGGGGTCTCCATCCTCACACCTCCTGCACCCCAGGCCACCAACAACATATTTTTGGCATTACCCCGCTTCGACAATGTTTTACCACTCTTCCAAACTGTGAAACGCCAACTTGGAGAAATCATGTCTGCTTTCGAGTACATCGACCGCACCGCTTACGACATGGGTTTGCAACACGGTCTTGGCCCTTTGCTCAGCGCAGATGAAGTTGGCGACTCGCAATGTTTTGTACTGGTCGAAACCAGCGGTGGGAACCAGGATCACGATTTAGAGGTGCTGTCATTTTCCTTGTGGTCAGTGTGTGAACTAATGCTTGGATAATCCAGAAACTTAACAATCTTCTGGAGAGCTTGCTGACCGCCGATGAACCGTTGATTAACACCGGTGTTCTTTCCCAGTCACCCACTCAATTCAACTCGATATGGGCTCTGCGTGAAGGCTTGACTGAATGTGTTCAGAAAGAAGGCAAACCATACAAATATGACGTTTCTGTCCCCCTTGCAGACTTCCAAAATGTCGTCGATGCTGTTCGGGAACGCATGATTTCGAAAGGGCTCTACGGAGATCACGCAATTTCCAAGGTCATGGGATACGGCCACGTTGGCGACGGTATTACCATCTCCCTATGCTACCTTAAGGCCAGACCACTTATTCCTTCGTAGGAAACCTGCATCTTAATGTGATCGCCAAGCATGGATACCGCCCAGAGCTTGAGGCAGCTCTGGAGCCTTTCATCTATGAAATTGTCGGTGCGTATTGCTTCTCGCAGAAATTTACTGTTGCGGCTGTTGACGATCATCTTGATTCAGCTGAACGCAAGGGCTCGGTGTCCGCAGAGCATGGCATTGGATCGATGAAGAGGGATGCGCTGCATTACTCTAAGAGTGAAATCAGTATTGAGTGGATGAGGAAGGTCAAGCAGGTTTTTGATCCTTTGAATATCATGAACCCCGGGAAGGTTCTCCCATAGAGCTGAGTATATATCATGGCGTTGATGTGACTTCAAGTTTCATCACTGAGCGCTCACCTCCCACGGGAACATGATAGCATACCTCCTTATGCATTTACTAGGGTCGCAATGGATCTTTCAATCAAGTGTTTCGCATTCTAATTATTACGAAAATCAATCAACGCCGGAAACGTGAGTACAGTTATAGCATCGGATGGGCTGTTTCATGTAGATCACAATAATAATCAGTCAGACTCTTACACACGGGTCGTTCCTCTGGAGGTAGATCCTCGGAGCTGATGTGACGTGGGGAACTCCCGGACCGGACTGGGGCTGACGAAGGCAAGTACTTTGATAGACTATTGTTGGGCTAGGGTTGGGCTGGTTATTAATGTTGTTGGCGGCCATAAAACATGTCTCACGTCACCAATATTAATTGTAACAGGCCGTTGCCAAATTAAACTCAAATGTATCACGGAAAACGATAGGGTTCAGTAAGAACCATGCTGGCATGGTTTAATTTTTATTATCCATGGTGATTATCGTCGAGTGACCATGAGTGATATATACAGCCATAGGGCACTGCGCGGGGAAACAGTGCACCGACGTGGGTCTACGGTCACATATACCATATAACTGTTAATCCGGCCCTGACTACTGTCAGGATAGTGGTATCCTTGAACTTAACACTAAAATTATGAAGCATCAGATCTTCAGAACCGCACTATGAGGTAAGATAGTATCGACATGTTCTTGCTTCTTCAGAGTGAGGATAGCGATACAGAAGAGATTTATATGTAAGAATGGATAACTTGAACATGTATGTCAAAAGGACATATTATTTGTATCCAGTCTGCAAAGGAAATTACAAGGACATTCTTCGTTCTACCCCCCACGCAAAGTCAAGGGAAAATCCTGGGTGCTCTTACTGGTTGCGAAGCGAATGAAGACCATATAGAATGCAATCGAGATGATAACGACGAGCTGGTTGATCGAAGTTCAGTGAGTTTCGATAGCAGGGGTTGACGGAATTACCATATCTCCTATAACGAACACTCCATTGTTCGAGCGGACGAAACATATCAGTAAGGCGCAGAGCATCGCGGAGCACAAAAGAGCAGCATCGATAAGCACCCACACTATCGGCATTCTGCCCTTTGTAGAACGAAATGCAGAGACACTGCATTCAATCATCCAGATGCGATATGTCAGCAGTCCTGGCAAGTTTATATGAAGCATAATACCGCGCTTGTGCAGAAGTACGCTTACCAGTAGTTGACAAATTAGTTGTAAGTGTGAAGACAAGGAACGCCGTGACCCAGTGACCAATCTCACTGGTAAAGACACTTCTGAAATCGCTCCCTGCTTGCGAATAGTTATAGATCCAAAAAACACCGAACGCTTCAGGGCAACATTAGAGCACACAACTTTCTGAACGTGATGGCGGCCTTACTTGCAACGCCACACCACATTACGCATGGTAGAATGATGATCCGTCCGGGTCTCCAAACTATACAATTGTTGGGTGTGTCCACGACGGCCCATATCGATACTATGAAATTGCACAGGATACTGTGAGTTGTGTCCGACCAACGCATACAAGATCCTGTTGGAGTCCTGTGCCACGCCCCGCGCGGCCGCTGGAGGGGTACCCCCGGGTGTTTGCCACCATTCGCGTAGCTTAGTCAGTAGGGGTAGCGTTGTCATAGGTAGCATGATCATTAGGTCGAGGCCACACTGGCTTCCATCTGCCAGAGGCAGGTATATTGCCACCCACGCCAGTCCACTATGCAAATTGCATTGATAATCATAAGCAATGAACTAAGGTCAATCTCGTTATCAACTCACCTGGTCACTAGTAATACATCTGCATCATAAGAAGTCCAGTAGGTTTCAGCGCCCGACCTCACGAGGCTAGATGTCAAATTCTGTAGAGTGGGCTAGCGTCCCCAAATGAGTAGATGGTGCCTGCTGTCGAAGATGTCACGGATGTACGGTCCAGTTCGGTAAGCAGTGGCCAATATAAGTGTATGCAGTGAAGCACTCTGCTGTGAATGAGGAGGCTGGGTCATGCAAGACTGCTGTTTCGCTGAATCTAAGGTTTCCAGTTTGGTACCCATGTCGTCTTTAGACTATACCTGGCTAACGCTTCTCCGGTGTCAAAAAGATTCAGCCACCGTGAATATAGAACGTATAATTCAAGAAAGTTATCTAAGTAAGCTGTCCTCGGACTCTGAGCATCGGAGGGTCGATCAAGTCATTTGTGTCTTGTCCTTGTTATTTTCTGGGTACAACTGCAACACAATCAACGCCATCCGAGCAATTGTAAATTGAATCACGCACCTTTCCAGGATTGAACAAGTTCAAAGGATCGATGGCATTTTTGACGGTTTTCATCAGTTCCACGGTATCCTCGCCCAGTTCTTCCACAAGATACTCCGTTTTGCCTACCCCTACACCGTGTTCGCCCGTACCTGAAGAGAAAAGGCTTAAAGACAATATGCTTAAGGCATATGGAACACTTACAGGTACCATCCATCTGGATGGCGCGATGGACCAATCTATGAACCGCTTCACCGACGCTCCGCAGTTCTTCTTCATCTTTGAATAAAATGAGTGCATGGAAGTTACCTACATAACTCATTTATACACAACGAAACAACGCATTTCAATGCCCTTACCGTCACCAACATGCCCGACAATAGTCGATTTCAAACCAGCCTTAGCAAGATCCTCTTTGGTTTCATACACTAGCTGCGGAAGTCGGGAAACCGGCACGCTGTAAAGTAACCCACGTCATACGCATCATTGAAAACCATCAAGCACGGGAAGGCTAACCATACATCGGTTGTCCAAATTTTTGAACCAGGTTGTGTCGCTAACGTCGAGAAGAGAGCCTAAGATTAAACTATCGTCACAATATTATGGCAAAACAATCGCGGTTGACGCACATATTTTCGATTTTCCCACATCTCACCTGCCTCCTCCTCTGTTGCCGCGAATTCAAATCGAGTGCTACCATGACGCTGTACAATCTCTTGCACGACATTGGAAGTGTCACGGATAGATTCAGGGGATCCTTGAATCTTGAAGAAGAGAGTATCCTGCACCGGATAAGGAGCATCAACCAGCCCAGCAGTGTTGATGGCTGCCATCACTGAAAGCACTTGAGAAAGCATCAAAGACATGAAACTAGTCTACTCGCTGTGATCGTCCAACAGCTCCACGCATTCTGGAAGGAAATGTTTCGGTAAATGAAACGAGATATAACTTGCCACTGACGTATGTGGGGACCGTGTGGAGTATTAAGGATCTGCTGAACGGCGCTGACCGCTTTTTCGACGTCAGGGAACTGTGCCATGGCAACTTTAGTGGGTACTCTAGGAGCCAATCGCAATGTAGCTGGAATAGTATTGGAATTAAAATGTCATCCCGAGTACCGAATGCCAAATTTACCCTCTGTGACTATTCCAAGCGTTCCTTCAGCACCGATGAAGAGTTTAGTAGTATCGAAGCCGGCGGAAGACTTGCGCGCCCGTCGGCGGGTCTTGATCACTTTACCAGATGGAAGGACGACTGTCTAATACAGACTTAGGTGATCCAAAAACACTCTCTAAAAGACTTGGATTGAACTCACGATATTGAGAAACCATTCTGCTTTAGCAGTTCCATATCTGACTGCATTGGCTGTATTGAGATTGGGGTTGATATATGCAGCGCTATAACAACATAAAAAAGCACCAACTTCCTGAACACCCTGTACCAATCATGCCGCCGATGGTCTGTAGCAAGTCATGATTTGAACAAGAAAGAATTGGAATACAGAATGACTTACAGCTCCAGGACCTGGGTCAAGCTGTTCAAGTTCAAAGTGAATTCATAAGCCATGGCAAATCGTACGCACAGGGAAGAATAGAGGAATACCCCTGTCTTTTAGTGTATTGTTTATGTCTTCCCACTTTGCTCCAGGCTGACAGCGCAGATCACCATCAGCCTCTGCAGACAGTTCCATGAGCATCGGTGTTGGAACAAAGCAGAAACACCGTATCACACCATTTATTTCCAAAATGCTATTCATGGCAGACAGGTCAAGGCATATGCTACCCGAAGGAAACTGGCCATCATGAACGTCAACATCGCCCAAGTAACGAGAGATGACTGCTCAATTCTCACACCGGTGAAATGGCCCTCTATACTCGTAGCACCACCGAGCGCAATGATGGGAACCTTGTACTTGCGAGAGATATTGACGACTTTTACCACGTCGTCCGTGCTGTATGCCATGACTACAACCGAGTGAGGACAACTCGGGTGATACGAATGGTCGGAGGATCCATGCACTCGGAGGGAATCTGGGCTGGTCTGAACGCGATTCTTGCCGGGGAGGGCGTCGCGTAGTTCCTCAATTGCTTTTTGAACGTCTTCGGGAGACCCGTAGGTGGACGTCGAGAATGAGGAGCTCCCGAACGCATCGGTTATGTCTCCTGCACCACCTGCACTGGATAGCTCTCCTGAGCCACTTCTCTGGAGGTGCGCAAGTGACAGTTCTCCGAGCTCACTAGATGTAGTATGAATGGTAGTAGTAGCACCAGTCTCCAGTCTTGCTGGTACCAATCTGGGTTCGCGGTACTGGAAGATATAATAGCTTGTCCCCATCGCGAGCAAGGAACCCAAAACAAATTCTCCGATACGAAGAACATCTTTCTGGGTGGTATGCCCGGAAGATGATGAGTGATGGTAACTTGCCCTGCAGCTGCGGATGCAGCTTGAACGCAAGGAAAAATGATAACCCCTTGCAACAAGCACTCTCATAGAAAGATGGAACATGGTGTGCCAGGTGAAAGGTAGACTACTACTACCACGTAGCAAGACAAACGTGACGTATTTTATATAAAACAACCCCGTGAGGATAATCATGAGGTCAGTCCAATGAACTGTCATGACGTAACACTAGCTTTGCGGCCGCCGAACTATACCACAGTGCAGCTGCAAGTTCAATCAGGATGACCAGTGGTGACGCATTGAATAGCATCACGATGGTTGCTTCAGAGGTAAAGTACTAACATCCCCGATAATCATTTTCTGAGCAGTACATACACAGGATCGCCGAGAACGACATTGGTCAAGTGACGATATGAGCCTGTGATCGATAACAAAAGTCCACCGAATGATGCGTAGGCTGTGCTACGAAGTAAGTAGTATGAGTTAGAAGGCGGTCGACAACAAACATGCAAGTAACTTACACAATGTCGGAAGATCCAGTATCAAACTTATAAACCTGCGGGGACCAACGAATAAAATCAAACTTAAGGTGCTGGACTCGGAAAGATAGAGACGCACCTTCCCATACATTACATAGTCATAATCTTCTTCCAATCCTCTCCTTCCTTTACCATCTGGCCTCCATACGTCTCTATCTTTGTCTTCGCCACCTTCGCCATCTGCGGTGGGTGCGCCGCCATCTCGTGATAGCGACGAAGCAAGGGCCATCGCAAAACTGTCCCCATTCACTAAAGGGAAGAGTTCGATATTATAGTCAAGCGTCAAGTCCATATCATAGTTTTTTGAACGAGCGTATAACCGAGATACTGGTCGTACACAGCACATGTCAGTCGCAGGTAAAAAAGCGATGTGCATGAATAAGCCCTGACCTCGATCAAATTTTTTGCCATCCTTGTCGATGGCATCGGTCGTAAAAATATCGTCAAAAACGATGCTGGATGAGGTTGAGGCCATGAGTAATAGAAGGAAATTCAAACAAGGAATTGATTTGTGTTTGGATCCAACTGGCCAAGTCGTGACACACTTAAAATTCAATATTCACGCGTGAATGTTAATGAAGGAGCGTCTCTTGCTTATTACCGCACTGGGATATCCGCGACCCCTGTTTGGCTGTCCTTGCTGGCATGTTCAACGTCGTGCGCAGTAGAAATTGTCTATATATTCTCCGGCCAGCAACTCGCACAGCGCTGCAAGTCAGACATTCATCTACATTTACTATCTGGAATCCACCCAAGCATGCACCGCGAGAGGTGCCAACGCCTTTGGTGTTATGTTCAGCGTCACATTGGGATTTAGGAACACGGAATAAGTGAGCATTTTGTTTTGCTACCTTTGCTCGGCTTGAACATTATACGAAAACTGTCGACGGTAGCCTCATCCCCCAGTCATTTGCTTCTATGCTCGCGGAGAAAGGTCACACCTGCATTCAGGTCGATTTTGGACCACCTGGTGAGAACGAAAAGTGCTCCAGCTCACAGAGTCTTGTGGGTCACTTGAGTGAAGGTATGCTTCATTTATTCGAGGAGTACATACTACCATCTCGTCGGTTTCAGAGCTCAAAGTCAACTTGCGCCTTTCTGGAAATCCCTTCCCACCTGTAATATTCGCGCGAGGCTTTGCTTCTCTCATCGCACAGACATATATCTCTTCCCACCCAGCACAGGGATTGTTTATGATTTCCCCTCCACTATCCAATGCGTCACTGTTTCCTAGCATTCTTCCAACTCCGCTAGGAGAGTTTGACTACGAACTCAAGTTCCCCGTCGCCGTTATGGCTCATCCAGCAGAAATGGATCAGCTGAGGAAGTATAGTCGGTTGGGTCAAAATGAGTTGGTCGACTTGATTGAACATGACAACTTAGAAGGTCAGGATGCTTTCATGAAAATAGAGCAGTGGTTAGACGAACTGGGGATCTGATACCCTTTATTAAAAGGAGCCAATGTCTTCCATATTCTAAGGGTCTGGCCAGTATGCATCATGACCTTGTTCTCCTTCTCACGGTGGTTGTTGCATTTGCTCTTAACATGATTTTAGACATAACCTGCGGAGGTGCCATATCGGTGAGAATACAAACACGCAAACGCCAGACCATGTAAAGTGATCATGTATTGTGAACGGTCTTGTGATCACTCAAAAAGTCGTGGTCCTCAGGCTCAATATTGACTCAACAAGAATGGACGAGATCACTAGCCCCATACTTCGACCCTGGACCTTGCATGGTATTCTGGTTTATCGAACCTGCAGACGAATGCGGTAGCCACCGGCGGTACGATGCTACACCATTGCTAGGCCCACCGACCGAACGTTGACCCGTACGACACCGTGTCCTGAGCTACGTTGTTTCTGTATTCTCCTTCACTCAGCAAACCTGGGAATCGACTGAGCTCATCACAGCTTTGAGTTAATATCGGTGATTATTACTTCAGTAACTGGGTTGTTGGTATAAGTACAATTGATGACAAGATATCACGCACGAACGAGTGAAATGATTACACAGTTGTAGAATAGCATGAATAAATACTCCCTCCACCATCAGCCCTGCTCTTTGGAAGCAGCCTGTTCTTTTTCTATCTCCTGTTGAACGGTAGCCAAGCTTGCCATACCAGGTAGAATAACTTTCCACGTTCCTCTGAGGGCTAGGACTTTCCTGACCTGATATTCTATCAACTCATGAAGTTTTGGCACGTCCCTGAGCATTGCTCGGCTCCCCATGAGCGACGTTGTCTTGAGGTTGAGAGTAAAGTCTTGTGGCAACGATATGGTCAAAACGGGGGCAGCTGATGCAGGGGACGGCGGAACCAAGGTAACCTAGAGAATATGACTCCCTGTGTTTCAAGAAGTAAAAATTGGCAATAACTCACTTTTGACTCGAACAGAGATAAAGATATTGTGAGTGAAACAGGTAGCCGAGCAAACGAAGACATGGGGTAATTAAACAAATAGGACGTAGAAAGTGAGACGGAGATGGTGTCTGTATATGACATGTCGAATTCGATTGTCTGTCTATCTGGTGAAATAGTTCTGTGCAAGGATGGCGTGAAAACTAACCGTCGGAGCGGAGTCCCCATCGTTGTCATTCACAACCTGTGCGTTGGACAACTTGGGCGCAGACATTCCTAGGTCCACAGAGTGTACTGTGATATGGTCCTGTTGTAGTTGTGAGTTATGGACAAAGACTATGCAGGCGGAATACTTGCTAGAAATCCGCGCGGACGCAAGTTATTCGCGTGGTCCTCAATTTTCCTGCGGGCAACCTCAATTCCCTCATATCCCGTAAGGTTGTTCTGAAGCTTGGCTCTATACACTTCCACAACCTAATATTACATGAGATTGGATCGGAATCCGCCCAGAAGCTCAGACAACAAACCTGCCTTGCGAGTATATTGAACCAATGCGCTGACTCCTGTTCTGGAATACTGTCTTTATCGTCCTCCTTCACGTCTTGATGCCACGAAGGGTTTGATTTTGACAGAGGATGGAATGGGACGGTTTCCGTCTCACTTTCAGGAGGAATGAAAAATAGGTATTTGAGGACAAGCGCGAGGAGAACCAAGATTGAGAGTTGACCTAGCACGAGGCCTTGAGTGAAAGTCGGCGTGAGGGAGAAGATATAGCTGTTTCCCATATCGGATGGGCGTTGAAGGCAAGCTCACTGGCTTCAGAGAAAGCGCTGGTAATTGGCATATGTATGCGTTGTTTCACACAATTTGGCAGGAAGTCATCTTTGTTAGCAACTTATTAGCCGGTTACATGGACAATTTGCCGTATCATAAATCGTTCAAAACTTAATTCTATCAACCATATGGCTAATACTGCTTTTGTCTCCTGGCCATCAGCGCCGTTGACCGAGTCACTCGTCAAGAGAGCTTTGTCAAATTTGCCTGTCTCAATCATCACATCACTTCCCGGCACCCATGAATGCTCAAAACTGCTTCAGTGGTCCACCTACGATGCTATCGATCATGACCTAACACACCGTAATCCTGATAATGTCCTGTCGTCCTCTTACACCATCAGAAAAGCTCTCATTCGCAAACACTACTTAGCACGATGCATTCATTCATATTTGACAAAACATCTCGACTCCGTCCTCAAGGATGCGGTGCCTAGGACATGGGATCTCGAGATCTCTTACGCGGATGAGCTGGATGAAATGTGGAGCGACCAACTTTGGGATCTTGGCAATGAAATCAACTCTGACTCCTCTCAATGGTGGATTTTGAAGCCTGGCATGGCAGATCGAGGAATGGGTATTAGGTTGTTCAACAGCAAAGACTCGCTATATCAAATTTTCAAAGAATTTGAAGAGTATTCCGAAGACGAAGATCAGATCGATGACACCTCTGTAATAATATCACAACTTCGTCATTTTGTCATTCAGGTCACAAGGTCTCTTTTTTTGCGATGTGATGCTGACTGTTCTTTGATCACAGGAATACATACCTAGTCCGGTACTCTTGGACCCCAACGAAAGGTCTCTTGGCGTTGCTATGTTGAACCTACCTGAAAACTTGCAAGGACATAAAGTCAATCCACTCTATCTTCTCCTCGTCAGCTTTTTATGACGCTGACGTCCAGTTCCATCTACGGGCGTACTTTGTTGCATCAGGAGCATTGCAACTCTTCATGTATGATCGTGTTCTTGCTCTGTTCGCTGCTGTTCCGTATATCAGTCCGAGGAAAAGGAGAGATGTCAACGATGACGCTCCCGGAAACATTGACTTGACACCTCATCTTACGAACACCTCGCTGCAGATTGATCGAGGCGAGAAAGGCGTCCATTTACTTGATGAACTTTCAGGATGTCATATCCTATCTGGAGATGATACGGATCGCGGAGCGTTATTTACCCCCGAAGATATTGAGAACATAAAGGTTCAAATGGGCTCTGTTCTCGCGGAAACGTTCAAGGCCGCTTTAGAAATGCCTATACACTTCCAGGTAATGTGATTTGCTGCTGATCCTCTGCTTTGGTGTTAAGTCTTGATGTCAGCCGCTTCCAAATGCATTCGAATTATATGGAGTCGACTTCCTAGTGTCTCATGACTCAACTGGGCTTGATTCATCAGGCAATTCGCAATTCTTTCAAGTCAAACTGCTGGAAATCAATTCAGAACCCGCTATCGAATTAACAGGTCAAAGGCTACATAGAATTCTCGAAGACTTGTTTGTTGCGATCGAGCAGGTTGCAATACTACCCTTCTTTAGACAGGAAGTTGGATGCGTACCAAGCATGGAAGTGCCTGTGGTACCAAGGCACTTGCGAATGTGTCTTGATAAAAAGGTTCGAGGATCTGGAGGTTGGTGAAGAATTAGAAATTTGTTACGCGTGTATTCATCCTAAAATATACACTTGCCTATCCAATGTGTTGCATGGATCACGACGCTGAGCTCTCCTCCTTTATGTTTATGTTTATGTCGGACGTTGAAGGCCTTTTTGGATTGTGATCATGCCTTTCATCAGTCTCGAAGCCTCTTTTCCGCTTGTTATTTGGAAAGGTACCATCCTTCACGCCTTTGGGAAGATCCTTGCGTCTTTCGAAGAGCTGTTTTGCGAATTCTTGGTCGTAGGCGACACGTCGGATACCAAACATTTCGATTTGAAGAACTCCGTCCCAATACATCTTCTCCACCATTCGCATCTGCGAAGGCGGAATAAGGTCTCGGAATAAGACGGTGTCCTTAGCCATCGCTTCCATCCTCTTTGGGAGTTTTTAGTCACTATTGATTGTTTGAATCAAAAGTGACCTACTGGAGAGCTCAGCTTCTTGGTGTGCTCAGCTGAAAGAAGGAACGATTCGCCTGTTCGTTCATAGGTGCCAAGATACTTCCAACCGTGGCCGTCGTGATAACATAAGTCTTTCCTTTGACCAAGTTCAATATCTGGACGGACCCCAATCCATGCACCATTGTTCTTTTGGGGATTGTATTGATGCGTTGGTCTTACGATAAGGCCTAGGGCGATTCCTGCGCGGGCGAACATCACGACATCCCTCTCAAGCCGGAGGGTACCGTCACAGCGACTGCGACTTGTAGGTTAGCATGCTGCAGATCTTGCGAGTGAATAGACCAACCAATGAGTTCGAGCTGTCTGTCGAGAAATGTCAGTAATAGCTTAAGAGCAAATACTACCACGAACCCTGGGAATGCCCATGGAAAAGATGGGAGAGTACACAGGGATGTCGTTGCAATTCGGTTGGTCACCGACAGTCGGATACTCTGTATTCTGAAAGAATGAAGGTGGGTCGGATTTGCTGCACGTCATTTCACTACGAGGGTTCACAAAGAATATGGTCTGCTTACAGTACTTTTCCTTCTGACTCCCGGTGCTCTCGTTCTTCTAGACAGAGTTCAAGTTGGCCACGTAATTCGTCGATGACCTGCGAAGAAATTTTAGGTTCCATCCAATATCATACGTTTGCGAATACCTCTTGGCACTCTCGTTTGCTCGCTTTGAGCTTCCGATATTTTTCACGAACGCTAGTCAACTCCGCAAGTTGTTCATCTGCCTTCTCCTAGTTGGGTCAAAGTTTGAGAAGTACTGTGATATGTGTGGTCCCGATATACCTTGTCCATTATTGCTGTGTTTTTCTCCTTAATCGCGTCAGCCAGTTCTTTTTGAATTGCGTCCATCGACTGTTGATGACGATAAGATAAGAAGAGCGCACATCCAGCGACAAGTTAGATACCGCAGAGTATTGCACCACAATATTGGAAGGATCGCCCTCCATCTTGAGCGGAATGTTTGTTGTCTGACCCTGGAGACGTGAAATTTCCTCTCGAAGGCTGGCGTTCTCAACCTTTAGTATGACTACCTCTGCCCGTAGGGCTTCCTCGCGCTGAAATTGGGGACCAGTTGAGATGACATCGCTTGCAGGAGTCCCAGTTCTCTGAAAGGGCTTGCGTATGAGCTATCATGATAGTCCTACAAAGAATGACTCGAGCTATTTTACCTGCTCAGCTTCACGAAGTTGGCTGCGGACAACCTTTAGTTCCTGCCCCAGAAGCTTCACCATTTCAGCTGCTAGCTCTGGGTCCATAACATTATCCATATTGAAGTACTGACGACTGACAGGAGTGAAAGCGATGAAGCACACGCAACTGATTGAGGTGTCACGTGTTAGTATTCTCTCCTACTGTCTGCACAGTGCCACAAAGCATGGCAATGCCATCAGAATCAACGTCTTCAGCATCAACACCGCGCAAAAGAGGGAAATGGGACGAGGAAGATCCAGATGATCTAGCAATTCGCCAACAGCAGCAATCATCGAAACGCCCCGCAAGGACCAGGTCTCACGTCGTGCGTCCACCTAGTCCCGTGCGTTCAGAGTCGCATCCTACTACCATTGCTCGTCCTTCCCGTCCATTACATAGCATATATGTTCCTCCTCGAACTCACCATCCATCAATACAACCATCTCGTTCAGTCTACTGTTATGAAAGACTCAATCAGATCGAAGAAGGGTCTTACGGCGTTGTCTTCAGGGCGAGGGATAAGGAAACAGGCGATATCGTCGCACTGAAGAAATTGAAACTTGATGAGGAGAAACATGGGTTTCCTATCACTGCCCTACGTGAAATCAACGCTCTCATGTCATGCCACCATGATAATGTGGTACGAATCAGAGAAGTTGTGGTCGGAGATACTTTGACTCAGTGAGTAAAGCATCTCAGAAATGTCACAACATCACCACGCCCACATGCCAGGGTATTCGTAGTGATGGACTTTATCGAGCATGATCTAAAAACTCTTCTGACACTCATGCCTTCGCCCTTCCTGCAATCCGAGATCAAGACTCTCATGCTTCAACTGCTGTCCGCGGTCGCACATTGCCACTCCAACTGGATACTTCATCGCGACCTAAAGACCAGCAACTTGCTCATGAATAATCGCGGGACCATCAAAGTTGCTGATTTTGGCCTTGCGAGACGGTATGGAGACCCTGTGGGTGTTGGTGGCCTGACACAGCTTGTTGTGACACTATGGTATCGGTATGTCAATTGTTTTCAACATCATGATCGCAGATGATGCATCCCTCAAGGGCTCCTGAAATTCTAATGGGAGCTACAACATATTCAACTGCTATCGACATGTGGTCCGTGGGATGCATTTTCGCTGAACTCCTCCTGAAGGAACCGCTGTTTCAAGCGAAAAGCGAAATAGAACTTCTTTCCATGATCTTCAAGCTCCTTGGATCTCCCACTAGTCTATCTTGGCCTGACTATTCCACTCTTCCGTTGGCAAAATCCATCACTCTTCCCTCACCTCAACCACATCAATTTCGTCAGCGTTTTCATCATATGACAACCGCTGGTATCGACCTGCTTGTGTCACTACTCACCTACGATCCCGAACAACGTATCAGTGCTGAAGAGGCTGTACAACATCCGTATTTCAGGTCAAACACATCTCATCCTCTGTATATTTGCAAGCTAACGCGAGCAAATGAAGCGAATCCCCACTTCCAAAACATCCAGATCTATTTGGCTCATTTCCATCCGCTGCTGCAGGCGAGAGGTACGTGTGTGGGACTGCGGATGCTGGCGCTATATTCAACTTAAACATCATAGACGCCGAAAGCCTTTCGACAGTCCATCAGCACCCGTACGGGCAGCAGACTACAAACTTACTGAAGTCGATCTTCCGTAGAAGAAACTGTAATATATTGCATACAATATTAAAATTTGCTCCTCGTAAAATTAAACATTAATGGGTTGCTATGACTCTCCGATACTCGACAATATTTGTCGCATCTTTTGGAAGCGATTCTTCGTGCGCTCCATTTCGCCACACTGGTCATAAAACTCTTTAACCTCTTCAAGTGTAAACCTGTACTGCGTAGCTATTTCTTGTAACGTCCGGTCGATGAGATGGACGCCAGGGTCCAACAAAGTTCCTTGTATAGAATCTGAATCACTGAAAAATCCATAAGCCCAAGATATTCAATAACTGCCATGACTACCCACTCGGACTTGATTCTTTTACGAGGATTCCGTGCTTCACTTTCTTCACTGGCGGGTCGCTTCCCCCACTTTGGAGGAGGTTCATTGCCGATGCGGACCGCCCACTCTTCGCTGTCTTCACCATCCTCCAGTTCTTCCTCTGCAGGGCTATTTCGAACAAAAACTCTTGATGTAGACGGTCCTGACTCAACCGGTGACGCGTCGAACACAATCACGGGTACTTCAGCGCCATTACCGTTAATGCCGCCAATTATCATTTCCTGTTTATGCAAATTCTGTTCCGCAGGTTTGGTGCGTTTCTTTCTGGGCCGTTTGTTGTTCTCTTCATCTTGCCGGACATAGCCATACTGCCCTTGTTCCCCAGGAACTGGCTTCTTCTGGTCAACGATTTGAGCGATCATGGTGTCTAAGCGCACGGCATTCTTCTTGTAACGCTCACGCCAAGACTGCCATGTATGACGCGAAACCCATGCGTATTCTGGGTCCGCGATCTAATCTTCATGAGCATGGAGATCCTGAGATAGTGATAAAAAGGGTTCACCATTTCGCACAGTTGTTGATAGAGCCTATTTCCAGTCCTTCCGCCTGTCTGCTTGTATGGTATCTTTGCCGCAATCCATTCACATAAACGTTGTTCGTCATCTTCAGTGAATGGCGTTCTCCTAGGAGGACACGTCGGTTTATGTTCTGCGTACAAGAGCGAGTGAGATAGATACGTACTCTTCCCCAGGACGTCGGCCGCCAGGGTTCTTGTAGATGAGAGGGGTGTATACAAGAGAGCCCTTCTCAACACATTTCTTGACCCACAAGTACGATTCGACATGTTTATCCGGAATGCCTTGGTATGTTTTGACGAGATGTTGAAAGACTTCTGTGTTCGGGTCCGCAAGAATGATTTTAGCAGACTGCGGAGATGAAGTAGGGTCGCCACCGGAATGCTGAAACAAAGTCGGCATGATGAGCTTGAAATAGACGAATGAATAAGTCGTTGCGGGACACCGCTCACCATGATTCTCTGACTTAAAGTTGTGCGTGCATTGATATTAGCAATGCTAGGATGAATGTGCATCTTGACGGGCAAGCCGTTTTCCACAAAGATCTGCTTCAACTGCATGCCCGCAATCTTGCAGGCTTCCACGTATGTATACGGCACGAAATGGCGTTGTGGTCGATCCTGCGCCATCCAGCACAGGCGAAGACGCTCTTCCTCCGCAGTACCAGGTTGTACCAGTACGTATCCCTGTCTTGGAACCTTTGCTTCGACCCGACCACCTAATGACTAGAAGCAAATCAGACTACTTATACTAGATACTGAGATGCTACAACTCACAGCCACGACTTCACACAGCTCAGCTTGGATTTCCTGAGCAATATCTTTCTGAATGAAGAACTTGATGGCAAGACCATTAGCATCCTGGAATATGGGCTAAAATGCGGAGTCAGAGGGGCACGAACACAGTGTTATTTGCCTACCATAACGATGTGCATTGACTGGCTGACACTAGAGAGTAGTGGCGTTAAGAAAACCCTCGATTGAGGTTAGGGTTACTAGGGCCAACTGAGTTTAAAAGGCAATCCGTGACCTTGTGTCACTGTGGCAAATGCATCCGATTGTGGACAATGGGTGGAGACAAGTGAGTGAGTCTCTGACAGATGAAATTATTATATATAACCTAAGGAATAATGCGCGATCGCAGGCAAGTAATGTAAATTAGAAAGTACAAACCATCAACTTTAAGAGGTCTACATAAGTGTTTTTATCATATAGAAGCTTTCATCTCCCTCAGCTGCTTCGCAATATCGCCAGGATTAGTGCTCTGCAGAGTCTGCGCCACATCCTTCCCGAATTTCATCCGCCAGAAACGAGTCCTTTTGCTGATTTGCACCCTGACTTCGAGCTGAGAGCATGGGGGGTTTTGTGTTAAGGGGTGACGGATGCCAACTGCTACGTCGGTTGGGTATAGTGATCGATCTGTTGGAGATATTGACTCGGGGTTGATGCCGACACCAAGAAACTTGTCTGGTTTTTCTTCTCTGCACTCCATATTCGAGATTTTGTCAAGGGTCAACTCGGCCGCGACCGGGTTCCCATGAAATTGTGATCGCTTAGGTGTCGAGGTGGGTAACAATGTAGGAGGTAGTGGTTGTAAAGAATCCTGAGAACCATAGGGAGCATTTGGAGTCGACATCAACGAATGATAAACATCATCATGTCCGTTTATAGAAACCGCGGTACAGTCTGTGGGTTGAGAATGTTGAAGGAGATCTGTCTGCAAAAATGCGGATCAAGCTTATTTTCTGAAAAATAAGATAAAACAAACTACAAACCTCTGTCTGTGGAGGGTGGAAAGCATACGGAAGCTTCCAGTCTACGACATTGACGGCATGCTCACTGCGGGTCTGCAGTCGCAGAATGCCATCTGTATCACGCAGTGACCTACTCTTCCTTAGCGTGCACGAGCTCGGAAGTGCTGGTGCCGATTGGGAGTCTTCTGTGGGGTCTAAACTCCGCCATCTCCGGTGGTCTTTACTTGAATGTATTGAAAGGCTGTCTACCCGACTCTTGGATTCGAGTATATTTGTTGGAATAGTGGAAGATAAAACCAATTCCGGCGGAATATCCTCGCCCAAGTGACGAGTCAGTTTAGCCAACCTGGCCATTTGCAGTTGCCTTATTTTCCGATAACGTGCAACTGTATCATCACTTTCCTCGTCCGTTTCATCTTCAACAGAGATTGGGAGTGAACAGGATGTTCTGTTTGTGGGCCTCTTTGATGCTATGTCCGTAACGCACATCGAAGGTGGTCGGGGTAGTGTGCTAGTGAAGGGGGTAGCATGCTGCGAGGAGGATGTCTGTGCGAAAGTTGACATTGATGATAAATGTCGCGAGGGATTTCGCGAGGGATGTCGAACCAATCGTTTACTGCGACTGCTGACAATAATGCTATCGGATTGAGTCGGGATTGCTGGAATAATGTTCGTTGACTTGTTGGTATTCGTACCCAATTGAGGGAAAGAAAATACTCGGCTCAGCCTTGCAGTAGTGGGCAGAGGACCGTCACGAATTGTCTGTGATTTAGCCTTCTGCGAAATGGTGTCGAGTTGAGAGGGGGAAAGTGATTTGGCAGTTGCAGCTGGTTTGCGACGCATGCCATCCTGTGATATACAGCATCGAAGCTCGACAGGACATCGAGTAGTGCCAGTGCTAGACGAAGTATGTTCTCCTGGTTGGACAGGCATGGTACCATAGACGATTTGGATTGTAGAATAAGAACGAGAAGGTCACTTCTTTTCCTCGACATCAATCAGACAACGAATGGATAGTGAGAGGGACAGCGTACTCACCTACAAAGGCTTCACAAATTCTACTTTGCGAGGAATTAGGGACAAAAGGGGGGGACTGTGTCACGTCGAAGGCTAGGTTTCGGGCTGGCACTGTTAATAAACAGACGGCGAGCAGCGTGACGATCGCAAGAAGTTGTTGACAGCTCGGACGTACTAATGTACGCAAGGTTGGTTGACCTTGGATTGTTTCCATGAGTGCCTGTGGCCCAGTGATTTGACGGTGGCAACATGATACACAGCTGTGTTAACGTCATGGCTACTCTGGATAAAAATTTCTCATGGAAGTATTTTAAACCTCCGTACAATGTAACATATCAGGCACGATGAATAGCCATGGGCCCATCCGGTGCCGCGGTTAAACGAATACTATGGGGGGGTTCCGGACCGAACAGGTTGCCGTTACTAGCATAGTACACGCATACTAAGTACGCGTCCAACTTGAACTCACCCATGCTTGAGGAGATACACATGATGTGGCGTACACGTCACTTCGCGAGTGCCTCTGAGATCCCCTGGCCAGGCGACACCACCAGACATTTAGTGAGGCCAGGGACTGGCACCGTCCGACCCGCATGACAACGACGGAATGTAACTTGTAATTAATCCAGGAACACAGCTTGCAAGTCTTGGCCTAGTACAGCTATATGCTATCCTTCGCCCAGCAGCGAGGAGTTCGCATCATAATGGTGAACACGGGTCGTCCACGGAGACCAGCCTGTAACTGCAGTTGGAACCTCAGTTCAAAACTATGTAGTATGCGGCACAATTCAAGCGATATAACGTAATAGTAGGCGAGTATGTAGATTGTCCAAAATTCAATGCGAAAAGGAACTATCCAAAAGAAGAATCCTCCCGAGTCACCGTGGATATCATCCGGTCATTACAACCATTCCGTTGAGTCTTGCCAAACATTGCCGACAGTCGAATGTCTGGGGGCAATTTGACAAGCGAGACACGTTTCGCCGCTCGAGTCTTGTTCCACTCCTCAGCTTGCTCTTCAGGTGACTCTTGCGCTGTGTAAAACTTCTCGTAGACGGAATGGGGAGTGCTGTTGCCTTGTACGGATAACTCTAGAGAGCTCCGCATAGAATGAGCCGTCCGAGACTCCGAGAGACTGGTGTCGGCCTCTAGGAACGGGTATCCCGAGCTTTCCCCTTCAGTGAGAGGAGAGTCCATGATTCTCGATGTTTCTAAGACGTTCGACACAGAAAACGTGTAGTTTGTCGGCCAGTCTGGACCGAAATCTAGAGCAGACCGGAAAGAATCATCAATGGAGGGCTCCAGAGAACCGGGTATGACTTTGGAAGATGATCGCGGCAACGACACGTCAAGCGATCCATCATCGGACGATGTTGTCGGCTCAGGTATACACTGTCCTCGACTCTGTATAGTATCCATGGCGGCGCTCAAAGCAATCGTAGCTGCCTGTTTAAACCCCTGTTCCTCTGCTGCAACATCATTTAGCAGGATATTGCGATAACAAATGAGCCTAGCAATCTCCAGACGCAACTGGGAGATCTGCTTTGCTACATTTTGTACTGCATATTGAAGCCGATCTCGCGTTGACCGCTGAAAGGGTGTCAAAACTGCTATGTTGCGAGCGAAGTGCATCTTCGTTTCGAGAAGTGGCTGCGCTACACAGATCCGATCTTCGAGATCGCCGATGGTGGATTGGAGGAGAATGGTGCGGTTGCTTTGGGGAAAGGGATTGTCGTCGGCTATCAGGGAAGAACGATGCCCAGGGAAGGGAGCATCAGCATCAGATACGTTATTCGAGGACACCGACTGATCACCCAGACTGCATCGAGCAGCAGCCAATTGCGCTTTCACTTGGTCAAACGTAGCTTTGAACTGGGATGCCCCTTCTATCTCACGCACGACAGGAGGTTCATGGGTGATGCCATGCAGAGCTTCGAGTTCCTCTGAGTTTAATCGCTCGACAGCATCTTCTGTGCCTTCGTCGGTCGACTCAGTATCACGAATGTGCGAGCTTTGCGAACCCCATGACCGAATTTTGGGCTGCGGTTGCTGCACCACCCGTAAGTCTTGGAGATATGATTGCGCAGCAGCAACCCCAGTGAGCGTCACCTCCCTGCCTGTCATGCCAGGGGGACGCATTCGTATCCCAGCAGACTTGAAAGCACTAGCGTAGTTGATGCGCGAAACCCATTGATTAACCTCCAGCTCACTTGAAGCCTGGAACAAGATCTGGCGTCCATCAGCTAGGGCCAGGCGAAAGGTGTTTGAATACTGCAGAGACGTTAGCATCACACAGAAAAGCAATGAAAAAGAAATACCTTCTGATATGACCGATCGAACACAGCGAGTGCGTCCTTCACCGACAAAACCTCATCGGGTTTGCAATGTATGGTCGACTGGTTGGAACAATCCGAGGATGACAGAAAAGTGGCAGCCCATGATGGATCACGAAAAAGAAGAACTTGCGAAGTCGTCAAAGCAACACCAAACGGCTTCCACTTGCGGCTCGAGGGTTTTTTACCGCCTTCCAAGATCTCGTCCTTGCGATTCAAAACAGAGACTTTCGACAGCTTAAGCCGCCAAGTCTCTTTCTGAGGGGGTAAGAAACCGGGGAGTGCGTTTGTCCCCATAAGTGATGGACTGGGGACGTTAAGGCCGAACAACCCAGAAGGCAAGCGATTGTGTTCAAAGCAAGTAATCTCTATCGTATCCCCTTGGTCAAAGGCGGACCAAAGTTCGTCATTATTCCAGGAACCGCTTGTTCCCTTCCAACAGTATGGGTTATCTATGGGTATGTGCTGTTCGACATTCACGCGGAGCGAATCAAGTAAGTGCTTCAAAGTAAAAGTGTCATTGATAGTGCATCGAAGAAGCGAAACTACTTACATTGGTGATCAGATAATACGGATCAATCTTTGGTCTGCTCAGTAGAGTACCTCCTATTGGTGTCATCGGAACACTGGTGGAAGTAGGTCGTGAAAGACTGCCATCAATTGATGGACGAGGGGGATCCATGGGGTCCTCGATAAATATGAAAGGAGCGAAAATAATATTATCATAGAAGCACTAAGGTCGTGCATCAGTTCTGAGGGGTTAGAATGGTCAATTTACAACATACATCCAGCACTTCGGGTATAACTCCCGAGATAGCCGTGTTTTTCTGATAGTCAACTTTTGACATCTTGCGCTTATTGGATTTGTTGAATGCATCTGTGTGAAGCATGATGAGACTGAAGGCAAGAATGTATGGGATATCTAAAAGTCTAATGAGTACAAGTCCATTGCCAATACGTGTGTGAAATCGTGCTTACCGTCGGACATGAATATATCTGGGTTGCACTCAACGTACCGCTTCGCAAAAGCTTCGATCACCCTATCGATTTGCTGTGTTTCCCGAGGAAGACCAATGTGCATCAAAAGCCGACGCAGAGCAACGTCCAGAGGATCCCCAGTGAAAGAGAATTTTCCGATATAAAGTTTGAGAGTAGTTACATACTTGGCTTCCGCACTGAGAACCAACTTAGAGTGGTGAAAAGTGAAAAGTGATATAATGTACCTTGATCCCAACAACCCCGCAATATCAGCTTTACCAACAAGAGCGGAAAGTCTCTTCAAGAAGGCCTCGGGCGACTCGTCATGTTGAGGTTTCAGCTCCTGAGATGGTACCGATGAAAGCAATTGGGGGCGTAATCGAGAAACTGGCGAGGCACTTATGGAACTGCCGGAAACTGTCCCAGGTTTTGCTGAGGCAGTAGATGATGCAAAAAAATTGATCGAAAGCCGGTGCAGGAGAGGTGGATTCGTAGCAGAACGTGGTCGATTATTTGCATGATTGGCGGAGGTAGACGTGGTGAGACTTGAGAGTGCGTTTCCAAAGTGCGGGGTTTGTGTGGAAGGACCGGATGTTGTTTGTGGTGATAGAGTAAAAAATGAACGAGTGCGTGAACGAACAGAATCGGCAGTCAAGGGGCGGCGCAGCGCGGGTCGGGGTGGATGATGGGAAGGGAATGTTGAATCGGCAGTCGTTGAATGATGCTGGGACAAATCAAATGCTAATAGAATATTGGGTAATGCAGGTGCTTCAGAGTTGGAGGTGGACGGACGTCTGGAGAACTTTTCTGAGTGACTTCGTGTCAATCTTGAAGCGGATCGTTGCAGTGGTTGCCGAGAAGATGCAGGAGTATCCGAATGGAAGTCTATGTGAAATGGTGATGTCGGCTGCAATGCTGGAAGGGACAAAGAATCAAACGGAACGGAAAGCAGCTGCTGCGAGGATTTAGTCGACGCCTGGGGAGCAGGTGATGCTTTGTTGTTTTCACCAGTCGGCGGTGGTTCCGCATCTTTTCGTCTAGAACTAGATTGTCTCTGGCCGAACGAAAAACCGCGAACTCGATCTGCACCGTCGAGAGGCTGCATTGACCGGTCTGCCTGTTTATGCGAAAGGAATGATTGTGTACTTCTGGTGTGTCGTAGCGGAAGGGTCGAGTTGCATTGGTCGATGCCCGTAGGTGAGGTAGTGACGAAAGACACTGTGTTCACTCCACGGGGAACAGGATTATGATATACATCGAAATATAGCGTTGACTGTGTATGTCTGGTTTCAGCGGAGGTTGGAGGTGCGTCGGCTTGTAGCAAGGTAGGTGAGGGGGCGAATCTATCTGTGGATATGGGCGAGGACGTTTCTACAGAGTTGGGATTGTCCGCTACACTCTGGATCGGAGGTGTTGGCGGGAGCTCCTTGTCCAGCATAAGTTTTGAGGGGTTTCTCCGAATGACGCCGAGTTCAGAGGGCATACTAGCTAGACTTCGGCGAGCAGACACGGAGGCAGGTAGTACCTTTCGTGTCCAGTGAGGAAGCGAAAAGAAACGAAGGGGACCATGACTGTTGTCACTAGTACTCTGAGGTTGGTGGCCGGTAGATTGATTGGGAGTAGATTTGTCGGGGAAGACGCAAGCAGCACTTCCATTAGGATGGGGCGGCGAGTTCAGAGTAGTATCAGGATGGCAACTGCCCGTCGCTGGGGAATTCCTGCTTCCTGTACCCAGAAAACCAACCATGCTGAAACTTCCAGGCTACTGTAAGCGGTTAAACTTCTACAAGTGGCTGTGACGAGGTCTAGTGACCGGCGATGATAAGCACCGCCGGAACAACGATGCCAGTTTAGTGGAAAGAAGTTGACTCAAAAATCGTGGGCATGGGCGTCAGTCGCGCTCGCTGGCACGAACGTGATTTCTAAGAGCTAATCAGCTCACACCAACGAACTTCAAAATTACACCGTCTCTGGCCCACCAATCAATTTGACTCGGAGTTAATACTTTTCGTGGGATTCAGTGTATATTTGCAGACATACGGCACGGTAGCAGTAAGGACGGGCATACATAGTTCGAACACCATGCGATGGGGACTTAAGCTTAAGACTACGACCAATCTCATGATGCCCTGGCCTTCCTTCGTCTGTCCTTCTCAATCTTCGTCCTCTTTTCTTCGAGTTTGGCGTGCTGTAGAACTGTGAGATTAGAATAAAAACCCCATTAATGAGATAACTCCAGGACGGACCTCAGCAGCTCGTTTTTTCTCCCCGTACTTCATTCTTTCGTACAACTGGCGCTTGCGTTTACTCATTAGGATCTTGTTCATGTCTTCCTCACCACCGCCATTGACAACAACGTCTCCCTTGTGCTTCTGCTGTTTCTGTTTCTTTTGTACCTCCTTCTCGAATGTACCAAAGTCGACGCCTGCTGCTTCTGCCGCAAGTTCCGCAGCACGCAAGGCCTCTGGGTCGTCTGCAGTAGCCACCGCCAAGGCAGCCATCGTTTTTACGTCTCCCTCTAATTCCGATCCCATCTCCACGTCTTCTACCTCCTGACTGTCCTCGCTGAGCTCAGCGTCATCAACTTCGATCGATGAATTCTCGACGTTCGCTAGGCCGATGGTTGGGTCATATGCTCCATCTCGTTCGCCAAATGGTGATAGGTGGGGTGGAAGTGTCTTTCCTTGGGCATAAAGATCCTCGAGTAGGATTTTACCAGTGTTGATACAATCAACCACCCACTGAGGTTGTACATACTTCCGTCGTCTTCGACGTTCTTGTTCCTGGGCTGTATCACCCTTGGCAGTAGGTCTGTCAATAATAACGTGGGTGATTGCCTCATCATCCTCCGTAAGTGGTGAGCCACCTCCTGATGAGACCGGCCAGCCTATACGGCCACCAAAAGACCGGATGAGGAACTCGAATATCGATCGTGATGATTCGCGTGATAGCCAAAAAGTGTATGGTGCAAATATGTTTGTCGATGATGGTTTTGGTAAGGATGAGAGCGAGAGAAGTGTAGGGAGCGACGACGGTACATCAAGATCAGACTTTGAAGCTTGCGGTACAAATTCCTCCTCAGCGGCATCGTGAAAGGAATCAGTGCGATCAATGCGATCAATATCTACGTCATTAGGAAGCACCGAGGATGATTCTGCAGTGATACTCTTGATTGTCTGCCGGACTTCCTTGCTGGATACCTTAGGAGTATCGCTCGTCGGTCCTCCAGTGGCTGGGTTCACTGGCCGGAGATTGAACGCTCCAACACCAGCTCCAGATTCGTCCCTGCCAGAGTCCAGGGGTGGCGGATATACAAGTCCAGCGTCTGTATATAACTTGAAAAATACAAACCCAAGTAATGTCTGGTACAGTTCGAGGAAGGTAAGCATAACACGGACATCCACATCGGATGGTATCTAAGCGAAATGTATGAGTAACATAAACATAAATTCAAGAAGATAGCTCACGTTCTGTGGGAATTGATACGGTACGAGCCAGGTTACATTTTGATCCATTATTTCTGCTTGGTAGTATACACCCTTGATAGACAAGAAAACATTCCGTAACGACCGTGTGTGCATAACATATAACTGCCACTCTGCGGTCAAACGGACACAGTTTTCGATGAGAGCAGGCGAAACCCGAGGATTCGAAGGGAGAGATGCGAAGAGATGGATCATGCAAAGTGCATCATCGATGTCTCGTACTGCGTCGATAAATGATGGGTATCTAAACTTGATTAGCCAATGCCCTTCAAGACGCCCTGCGTTGCATACCTCTCTTTAATAATATGATCCAATCGATATACAGGTTTATTATCCTCCAGGTTCTTCGCAGTTGACCACTCTCCTCGTCCAAGTGCTCGAGAGATTTTTTTCGCGAAGGCTTTGTGCTCCCTCAGTTTATTCAGGACTGGCTCGTGAGCGAGGTAAGCGATATCTTTCGCATAGTAAAATGACGTCGGTGCTGTTGACCCCTTGTTTGCCCGTTTCTTATGTCTAGGCTCACGAGGGAAGATTCCTGCACAACTTTCAGTGGATTGAGTCTGCGAAACAACCAAGATGACGCACCTTTGAGGATACATAGTCGGCGAAAGTCAGCCAGAGAGCACTGAAGTTTCTTCACAGCAGATGACCGTGTAATATAGGTCTTTGCTGCACCAGCCTTTCCTTTTTGTTTCAATCGACCCATGGCGGTATTTTTGAGCTATTTCTTGCAAAAACTTGACAAAAAGCTTGTTCGTATACTTTCAGATTGATTTTTGATCGTTTGTTTGGCCTTGACAAACAAACGTTCCTTACAAGCAATCATGAGGTAGGTGACAAGGCTCAAGGCATCTAGATATTGGCTAATGACTTTCCAGTCAATACGTGCATGTACCAAAATCAGAACTCGACGAAGCTCAGTTGCGCCAGCTGGAGGAGCACGAAATCAGCCAGGGGCCCCTTTCAGTTCTGCAACAGGCAGTCCGCAACCACGCCCAAGTCCTCATTTCTTTGCGGAATAACAAGAAGCTTCTCGCTCGTGTAAAGGCCTTTGATCGCCACAGTAATATGGTGTGTCACTGTTTAGTATTTGTCTACAAGTTTTAAAGTTGATATGCTGCAGGTACTTGAAAACGTCAAAGAGGTCTGTTTTAGTCCATCACTAGCGGAGGCCTTACTGAAGTACGATGCAGATGTGGACCGAAGTCCCAAAGGGTAAGAACAAAAAGCCAGTCAACAAGGATCGGTTTATCAGTAAAATGTTCTTGCGGTGAGTGACATTTTCATATGTGCTATCCCAGCAGAGTGATGATTGTGATCTGTCAGTGGAGATTCGGTAATTCTTAGTAAGTGAAGATACCCTGAAGTATTTCTTTCATTTACCACGTCCCTTAGTTCTGCGCAACCAAGCTTAGATCGACATCCAACAGTCTGCAAGGGCCGAGGGTGGTACTCTACGGCCCATCTAGTCCCTTTTGCAGCTCTACTCCATGTATACCGCGGAACATGGCACCGATATGATTGTTGCATGTCCTTAAGCATTACATTGACGTAATTTGGGTATCCCTGTTGTTTGTATGGTTCGCTTCACTTAAAAATACACTCCTTGTAGCGCTTTGAGCGTATCGGAACCGCGCTCAGGGCAATCTAACTGAAGCTTGTTACCCCGAACATCTCTTTCTTTCAATTGTAACCTTTGGGTCGATCCAGACGCTGGTCTACATGTGAACAGTTCTTCCCCAATACACGCAATGAGAAGGGTCGTCTATGTCATCGGCTCTAGACCATGATGATGCTGCTAGGCTGACCAGTCGGATGTGTGAATTGTATGGATTTACCAGAGCGCTGAGGTTCGCCGTGCGGCCTCTTGATATATTTTCTTAAACAGTCTCTCCAGAGCAGCGTATAATGGGTCGTTCGACAACACGATGCTTGAAAAGAGTGCGTTATTATCATCATGTGCTATTGAAAGCGATACGTTTGTCCATGGTATAACTTTCGGTCAGTCAGTATGGAGTCCCTGACCAGATTACTGAGGCACGGTCACTTTTGTAGAATACAGAGTTTCCAGGCGCCACCACTTCTGGAGCGCGCCAACCGGGCCTGCACTGGTTAAGGGCACAAACGTTGGGTGCCGATTATATTTTTGGGTGGAAAGCAACCAGTATCATATTAATCCTGATATCACTGGATAGGTAATACAGTTGTGAATTACATCAGTCTCAACGTCCTCATACTACTCATTCGGTTTTTCTCCGGCTTAGGTTATTCTCAGCTGGTGCATATATCGTACAAGTCCTTCGCGCTAGGGCCAGCTTGTTACCGCATTACTCCGACTAAAATCGACCGATATCTGAACTACTCACTTCCACTCGAGCCGTATTTCAAGCTTGCCCGCACACTGCAGAATGATGTCATCATCAACACCCTCGGAAAGGTCCTCCTGTAAACAACATTTTGGATGCAATGACAATATGTCTGGAGCCACGAACAAAATACAAATGGCTGAGCGCAATCGGGAGCTGCAGACATATTTGGTATGATCATCTCTATTATACTGAGTCACAAGCACTAACTGGGGTGCGTAAGATGTCGCTGGACGATATCGACTTGGGAGACGAAGCCCAGGATCAGCTATTCACCCAGTACACTATCAATACAGTGTATGCGAGCTATTCTGCAGCACAGCATCGAGTTCGCCAGCCAGTACACTCATCTCTTGGAGCTCCTCCAACGCGAGGTGGATGAGTGGGCAATGAAAGTAGAGAAGGCAAGCCATATTATGCCGGACCACAAGCCCGTATGGCTTTTACAGGCGCAGTGAACGTTTGTCTCGTTGCTGGGTGTACTCCATGTCATTTTTATTATCATTAGTATTGAACGCGTCCGACACTCACAGTCACTTGTTTTATTTCATTCACCTTGAAGGACCCTTGCTGACTGGAATCATATTATTTCCTTTCACCCCGGCGTCACTCGGCACGAGATTCGTTAATTTTTACCCCTTATTATACTTCAAACTGTTGTCACACCTAGTGCTCATTGACGAATGAATAATATTCAATCACTAGTGACTACTTCTAGTAGGCTGACATGTCACCGTGAGCAGCTTAAATAACCTCCAGAAAAAATCGCGATGTCCAGGTGTGGATGCTTGCGCTGTGAGTCCTAGCCTCCCTAACGCAGGCAGAAATTATAGTTTCTCCTACACCTACAGTTGTATAACCTCGGAGAATATGTATTTGCCCATCATGATTGTGTTCTAGTGGGTCATACAGGACACAGATTGACTAAATCATGCAAGTAGTCATAGAACATGATGGATTTCAAACCGGCACAAGTTCATCATCATCAAGAAGACTACCGACACCAGAAAGGGTAGCTAAACAGAACTTGTAAGATATTCTGAGCCTTCTGGAAGATCTCACCCAGGCCCCAGCATATGTCGAGTCGAAGGTAGATGGGAGCTTCGGACGATTAACGCAGGTAGGTCTTTCGGCCAGTAAGCTTGGAGTTGATGCTGAACATGCAATGTTGTCCCAAAATCGTACCTTTGGGCCTCCTGAGTGTAGATATCGTTTCAACGCTGTCAAATCCGCTTTATGTAACCGTGGTCTTCGCAAGCTGTTTCAGTATCTGGCCAGTACCTTCGACTATTTTAGTGCACAGTGGAAGAAGTGTGGCCAGAGGCATCAGGCAGTTCAGGACTTCCTGCGGTTTAGAGAATTATGCGGGTACGAAATACGGGTTTGAGTTCTTCCCTGCAATATCCCACGGATATTTTTCTTTGTTCCTGGTCAAAGGTCAGATGAGACACCAGCCTTAATCACGGTCATGCTATTCAAAGAGAACCCCACATATTACTGCACACCCGACCCACCAAGATAGCAAGAAACTGCATTTCGTTGCTCCCTGTTGCGGACAGCAAGGTCCAAATACAACAACTCAGGGGTGTAAAGGTTCAACTCATTCCTAGTGCTCGCTGGAAGTTCAAGGCACCCTGGGAGAGTTGTGAAGAGAGTATCCTGCTATGGTCACATTTGAAGTACCCACGCCGTTGAGCTATGTCTGGTTCATCAGCTGTGACAACGATGGACACTAGATTTCAATTTGAGTACCGTGAGTAACGGCGCGAAGCTTGGGCCATGAGCTGCGATCTTAAAGGACTTTTAGGAACGATGTCCTGAGTAAGCAAATAACAGGAATAGATATTGTTTATACTTATCATGATATACTCTTGGGTTGAAGTCGTTCAGATTGCATGATATGCGAAACAAAACCTTACCACAAACCAAAAGTAGAAAGGCATGTTCAATTAGCGACGCAGGTATGCGTAGTGGAATGAGCCGGTCTTCGTGCTATTGTCAATGCTCGCTTCTTGTCAGGATATGAACGAGGGTTATAGACAATACACCTTCACTATGTAATTGGCGATGAGGATGTGTTGTTTTCGAATTGTTTTTGGCATCCGTCCTGATGGATGAGAAGAATGTGGACAGTTCGTATCTGATCTTTCTTGTCCTGACTGGACTCGGAGTCGTCATCGTGTGCGCATGATCCTGCAGCTTGCAACGAAGAAACCTCCGGTCTTTAAAAAATTTAGGAGCCTTGCCATCGCAACAGTGCTCTTGTAACGATATTGCCTATAATGCCTGAAGCTGTGATGTTGGAAGTATTTGCCGAATCTCTCGACGAGCCATGGTAATTTTTTCTTCTATGACAGCCTAACCTACGATAAGTACCAGAGGCGTCAATCACCAAGAATAAGAACTCACCACATCCGTCAGCCATTTATTGCGCTCTATTTCGCTGCGAAACCAGGCAATGGTCTCGGACCTTGCCCGTGGGTCAGGTATGTCTGATGATGGTAATTAGCTGTAGTAATGCTTTTTCAGCAAAGACGATAGCGCACATTTGGACGCTCTTATAGCATGACGATACAGGTGGATGACTCTCTGCTGCAAAATGAAATACTTGAGACCAAAATCTGGCATGCGCGCTCTTGAATGAGGAAATTGTGGCTAGAATTAGAGTTGCACTGTTTTGCTTTTCCGCTCTTCAAGTCCGCGTTGCTGGCATTGCTATTGGGATTTTGCTTCTCTCACAAGTCTCTTCAGTCTCTTCAATATTCCATTTACACCACAATGTCTGGTGCAGAGAACCAGGTCGCTGCCCATGACGCTGTTTTCGCAGAGGATGGTACTATTGACAACTTATCTGACGCCGTGGCCAAAGTTTCTCTCCGACCAGACAATTCATCTTCTCAATCACCAGAATCCATTACTGACACTCTCAATAAAGACAAAAATGATATCCATAGTCGACCCTTTGTTATGTATTCCCGACTTCATCTACTGCTTCTTCATAAATCTCCCTTGGTCTGTACTCCGACTGGCATGCCAGCTTTGAAGGATTGGTTTGGGTTCGTGTCATGTCTTACTCCTCGAGCTTGTGGCTTATTCTACTCTCAAGAAGTGAGAGCGACCAAGGCAATCTCAAAAAAGACTCAGAAGCACTTCCTCAACCTAATGCTCGTGACCGACGGTGAGGTCTGCTAATACCACCATTTAAGACCTACCTAACATCATGACAGCTTTCGTAGAGATGCGGAGGATGGGGGTAGGTATCATTATCACCTTCGCTTGAGACTGGGTCTGATTATTGTCATTAGAAGGCGCTGCCCGACCTTCTTTTCGTGGGGCTGCTATCACGCAGCCTTCGCAAATGGGCAACTTCAAGCACCAGTCCATTCGTGCAGCTGACCGAGACAGAGACAGAGATACGGACAGAGAACAAGAACGTGATTCCCGGGTCAAAGACGGTCAAGAAAGACTACGAAATGTAAGTGGCCGAAGCTATTGCATGCCAGAGCGCTCATATGTTATCCAAGTTGTCGGACAAGTATGACCGTGACCGTCGTGCTCTTTCTTCCATGCAGCAGCTTCGAGGAAAGGATAGAGACTTAGCTCCTCACATTGGTGGTACATCCTCTCGAATAGCGTCCCAGTCGCAGCAAGCCCCGAGTAATCGTCAGCTGGATTCCCGAGAACCTTCCAAAAAGAAAGATGGTGAAACAAGTGAAGATTGGAGACGTGGTACGTTTGATACCTCACTTATAGCCTATGTCACTAAGTCGCGGAATAGAATCAACTCGCACAGGTCGTGAACGTAAGACTGAATTTCATGTTTCTATATAATGGCTGTTCATAATTCCTCTAGGTTCTGATAATCCTCGGCGTGATCGAGATGAGCGTGACCGACCTCGCTCAAGAGTCCGTGACTCTTCCCGCCCACGACGAGATGTTTCACCATCGAGACGTGATCGGGATGACAGAGATCGTGATCGCAAAGGCGACCGCGATGATCACCAGAAAGAGGCAGCGGGATACCGAAGGGACGACCGTGAATTGGATAGAGAATCTGAAGTGGACGATCCTCGCCGCTGGAGGGACGACGGAAAACGCGATGAGCGTATGGCAGCGAGACGGGACCGCGAGCAGCGGGACCGCGAACGAGACAAGGACCGGGTACGCGAGCGCCCTGCCGCGTGGGATGCTGGCGATCGTCAGGATCGTCGATGGGCCCCCGCCGATGACCGTGATGGTCGAAACAAGCGAGCGGCTGGCCGCGAGAGAAAACCTGACGAAGCGAAGGACAGGGACGATCGCAAGGATCGTGATAGAGAACGTGAGAAAGAAAGAGAGAAAGAGCCTGCATGGATGGACACATACATTCCTTCTTCTGGCAGCAGCGGTTTAGGCCGTGCCCCCGGAGACCTGGATGGCATACAGGCATTCAAGCGAGAGATCAAGGAGAGAGAGCAGAAGGAGCAAGGCACTGCTGCACAAGACGGTGATCGTTCTAGTGACTTTGAAGGGAAGGCAAATACGTCCGAACCCCACCTGGACGAAATTCAACTCTTCAAGCTGATGATGAAAAGGGAAGAACAGAAGAAGAAAACTGACCAGTCTCCCCTTGCGGGCCCATCATTACTCGCAGACACATCTTCAGAGACCAAGGGCTCTACTCCTACAAATGGCAAGTCAATTCTTTCTCTTAGGCAGGCTCGATGTGCTAATACACGGATAGATCTGTCATCGATCGAAGCAACTACAGAACATCGCACTTATCTTCCACCTCAGCCAATTTCTTCGCAGTTGTCTACTTCTCCACCTTCGCCACAGGCTGAGTCAGCTCTTCACGATGGTTCTCGTGTACTCCTGTCTATGATATCGTCCTCGTCGTCTTCCATTGCACCTGGAGTATCAACAGGTGCCCCCGAATCTGACATCGATAAAGAAAAATCAGGAGGTTCTCGCTTCTTCCCCAAGCCTATTTCTACTGATTTACCGGCACCTCAAGCTTTGCCAAAGCCTTCTATTGAAGTACTCAGCACTGCTGTCCCATCAGCTCCTCACTCTGCCCCTCCGCCAGGCTGTCGTCTTCTTTCTTTTGCCTCCAAAACTCCTCAGGGGTCTGTAGGTCACACCCCTCCCTCCTACACAGGCTCGCATTCCCCGGTATCTGTGTCGAAGAATGGCACGCCAGTAATCAACTCAACCATTCCCTCAAATGGACCTCTATCAACTATACATCATAACGACAATGCGGACGCTGTGAGAGTAACTCGAGGCTTCTCGCCGTTCGAGGAAGCTCGGGAAGGACTTGGATTGTCGCCTTTGGATGCGTTCCGTCGAACCTCTGTCGCACCTCCTGGAGATCGCAATGCCTTTGGGCATATGACCGTTGAACAAGTCGACGTACCCATTAGCGGGCCTTTGCCTAGCCACTCTGGTCCGTACGAGCAATTGAACCCTGGAATCGCAGCCGCGAAAGGCAGCCGGTTTGCAAAGTTCTTTGACGGGAAAGGGAGAGACTCTCAACCAGGAATGGGAAAGGCTCCAATGGGCGGCCCAACACCAACTCAGAGGGGCGAGCTCAGTGGATATAATGGAATACACACGGGTAATCCAGATGCCAGAGCTATGGAAGATATATTTGCCATGTTGAGCAATTCAGCACATGTAGGTCGTATCACTGTCTACCTGTTATCAGCTCTGATATCAGTTTTAGGGTCAGAGGCCTCATATTCTACCAGAAGCGTTGGCTTCAGATGTCGCACATTTCAATCATCCCTCTAACCTTCACCATCTTCAAAACCAACTCGGCCACTCCCAGCACTATCCTGGCCACACCCGCCTGGACTCATTGTACGATAGCCGTCTTGACGACAGGAATTTTGTCCCAGATGGCATGGTGCCCGGCTTACGCTCCGCTGCCCCTCCTCGGAGCAGGCAAAATAGTGCCATGCTCTCTGACATTGATGACTCTATGCAGTTTGGTGGTCAACGCGGTCCTCCTCAGATGTACCAAGGATTACACCAGGCGAACATGAACCGCAATGGAGGCATACCTCTCCAATCATCCCAATTCCGTGGGGGCCCTTCACCGAATCCTTTGCAGCCTTCAGCTCAACGCCTGCCGCCTGGTCTGGCTAATTTAGGTGGGCGGCCGCCTCATGAGCCTGCTCAATTCTTAAACTCGGCAATGGCTATCCCTGGTGGGTTACACGGTCCGGTGCATGGTAATGCTGCCCTCCAACAGCAGTTCAATAACTTCCCTCCGGGAAATGTTGGCTTCAATGGCGCCCCTCAAATGCGTGTGCCCCACCCCGGAGGAACCCATCAGCTGCACGGACACAATACCATGCAAGGCCTGATGCACCCTGGAGGTCTTAACCCTGCGCAAGCCCAGCTTCTGGGGTTAAATGGTGCCAATGGTATACCAGGTAATCTCCGTGGTCCTAACGGAGGTTTTGGACAACAAGGTCCTCAAATCCAGCCGCCTCTGCTCTCCATGAGGCAGCAGCAGCAGCAACAACAACAGCAGCAAATCCCTCCACACATGCTTCCTCTCCACTATCAACAGCAGGGCCCGCCTGGCTCAACCAATCAACCCGCACACGATCTCATGGCGCTCTTGATGAGCGGAGGAAGAAGGGAGTGAGAGATTTCACGGGCTACTTACGGTCTCTTATCCTGGCCGAATATTTTCATTCACTCTCGGACTGACCTGATATTTTTCTTTCGTTAGTTTAACAGTTGTGTTCATACCGTCCGTCTATCATGTTTCATTCTGATTCTCCACAAGCGTATATTATTGACCATTTTGGGCTTTGCTGCCTTGAAGACTTCTCCGATGGATGGCTGTTCAATCCGCGTCTTGGGCCTGGTGAATCATTGAAGAGCTAGCCACGTCAAGTCGATATTAATAGCAGGTCATAACATTGAGGTCTAGTACTACCTGGACTGAACAGTGGTCTGATCCTCCTGAACGTGAGTATTTGAACGCCACCATCAATTACGATGGGCGGAGGACCTGCGAACAGATACTGATGGTTCTCGCGGCGTTCTACATTTGGGTAGAAATGAATGGAAGGTTTACTAATAGTAACTACATAAAGAAGGAGAAACTGTCTACGTACTTATGGGTCTCTTAAGTCTTGAGACTCGCGCCGCACTGGTTCTGAACTTCTGTAACTGCTGTGCATGGAGTCCTTGGCAAAATGCTTTACGAGGATAATGATTCTGGCGACTATCAATCGCAGATTCCCTGACGGCGTGCACTTCAAACTTTAACAATTGCCAAGAGCTTGTTTAGAGCGTTTCATAACCCATGTCTGAAAATTCCGTAGTAACCACGAGATCAGTGACAGGCGGCGCTCCTTACTCACGGCTCTCTTCACAAGTGGGATCACCGTGGACGGTCGACGAAAAAAAAACGCTCTATCTCCGAATCACATCGATCCTCACTGCAAGCCAAGTAAGTAGTAATATCCAACCGATGCAATACGTAGAAATTACTGTCACGGCCGGATGGATTTCATGGGATGATGGCATAGGCTGTGTTGTTCTAGTTGATAAGAGGTGATGGGTCCCTACTATGACATAGATGGCGCTGGCGCTCAATGTCAACGACAAATCTTCTACTCGGCTCCACTCCAATGATGTGGCATTCTCCTAATGGGCCGCTCAAACAGTTACTCTAGAAATCACTTGATTCGGATAACATTAGATGATGAAAGGGTCCTCCGATTGGGGCGATGGACCTATATGGACCGATGGTATCGTTAGACACTCGATAAGAGGTGACTGATGGGAGGTACGCTGTGGGAGTTTGGGTGCTTGACTTACTAGTAGCCGAATTTATATGGCAACAAGTATCGCTGAGATGCAACTCGGACGAAAGCCCCGATATGAAAGTTGGCCGAGGAGGAGACATGAGGAGACAGCCGCAAAGAAGGATGATATAGAACTTACATAAACCAGCTAACCTATATGCCTGCAGGCAAGTAACGTGGATTTCATGCTACCAAATCAGAAGTGACCATGTCTGAAACTAAATAATTACTGCCGAGAATCGCAAGTGTAAGAAATAATAATACATACCGCTTGCTTTGACAAAGGCTTAAGCGGTACACGCCTTCTCCGCATTGCACTCGACAATTACCTCCTTCCGCGATTGAAAATTTGCAGGTCGTTACACTCCTTCCTGCAACTATCCCTCAATCCCGTTCCCCCCCGGCGCAAGAGTACAAAGCCACGTCCCCTCTTGACACCACACACGCTCGATTAGCTTCGAGCGAACTTTTTATAGTCGTTGCTCTGCCTTTACTCTACTAGAAACAAACAACTCACTCAGTCTTTCATTTGCCTCGTCTTTCACTCCCATTCTTTCAACAACTTCCCCGACAAGCACTACTTTTTGCCTGAATAATTTGCCCTAATCGCTCCCCCACACCAATTTTCTCTTTGCACTACGCCGCTTGTGAGTTATCCGAGTATCCGATATAATCTATTGTGACTGATATGAGATGTGAATGTGAAATGCAGGATAGCCAGCACATCGGTGTCGCTCGACATTGTTTGCAGTGCGTACCTTATGGCCCTGACAGCGCAGACAAAGCTAACGGCAGTTGACAGCATATCCTAACAAGCAAGACCCGGTCAAACCAGTGCACTCGAGGTGAGATTGATGTCATTCACATTTTGGTCGCTGTAAAACGTGGGGTCGTGGGAATATGCGCTGGGTCCCTTGTTGCGGGGTCTCGACCGAGAGAGCCTGAGCGCTGAGCGCTCATCTAGGGCTTTTGAGGCAGGGCTGAGGAACGTCTGACAGTATAGTCGGATACCAAGGAGATTATCATTAATCGTCTGATTTCCCTTGGCCGAATCTTTCTTGTCCTCGTCGTTGCTGCCGTGGTATATTTTTGCATGATTTTGGACCTTTCACAGAAGTTCACATGAAAGTGGACAATAATTTTTCTTTCAATTTCCTTTTTCAATTTCAAACTACTTCACGAGCCGATTGCGCTGTTTGCCATCTTCTTATACTCTTTTCGAGTGTCCTCAGTGACTCTTCTTCTTCTTCTCCAATCAAACAAGTCTTCTCTTCAAGGAGGCTTTTTTTTGTAGTACACTCTCTCTTGATATACCTATCTTTACTTTTTACGACCCTCAACGCTGACCACGACTTGTTCATATCCAGTCTCCACCTACACGCCACTCGTCACTACCATCCTCATTCCACGACAACCTTTTCAAAGTTGTTCGCCCTCGCATGATCATTTCCTAATTCTGGTGAGTATGCTCTTCCCAGATCTTGCTCCATTCCAATTGGTATCACGTCGTGAGACCGCGCATTCCAAATACCATTCCATAGACGTCGGCATGTTGCGACAGACTGAATGCCTCTCATTGATGATAAACAAACATGCGGCGTTGAGCCGTAATGTGGTTGTTACCATTTCTCTCACTTCATTTTGTGAGCGCTCGAGGCGCTCGCTCATTTAATCATGTCTTCTCCTACCTCGTTCGATAAAATCATTGCTGATGCAGAGTCTACTCCTCTCTTCGCTCAATTACCCCCTTCAAGTCCACTATCGGTCGTACGCTTTCCCAGATCGATCTCACCCGCCGCTTCTTCAGTTATGAAAGATATTTCTACGACTTCTTACCGGAGTTCTCGAAATGCTGCATATCCTAAGAAACGGCCATCACCTTCAGGTATATCGAAATATCACAAGACGTCCCCTCTCGGTCCTCCTCCTGTAACCCGCCGAACCCCTTATTCTGCAAAGGCAGCACTGTTGCAACAGCGACAACGTCAAGCTCAAATTACCGCTCTTCGCAGGCAAGGCATTTTCCTGGAGGAGGAATACCGGGAAGATATCTGCTTCTACATGCACGAGATGGAGGTTTGTGCGACTTTTATTACTGGCTTACTGGCAGCCTAATCTTCCGGTATAGCGATACACCATGTCATCCTCACAGTCGATGGATCAGCAACCCGAAATCCGATGGCACATGCGCCCGTGTCTCGTCGATTTTCTTGTTGAGATTCACTTTACCTTCCGACTTCGACCCGAGACATTATATCTCACTCTCAATATTGTCGACCGTTACGTCTCTCGGCGAATAGTGTACATCAAACACTATCAGCTCGTAGGCTGCGCAGCGTTGTGGATTGCTGCCAAGTTCGAGGATGCGAAGGAACGCGTTCCCACAGTCCAAGAGCTTGCACAGATTTGTCGCGACACATATGACGAGTCCGCTTTCATTCAAATGGAAGGCCATGTACTCCAGACCATTCAATGGACACTAGGCCATCCGACTGCAGAAGCATGGCTCAGACTGATGTGCTGTGAGCCATCTGTCGAGGAAGAAAGGGTCCAGCACGTTGCACGTTTCCTGATGGAAATCACTCTGTTTTACCGAGAGTTCATCAAATATCCTCCCTCCTCGATAGCACTCGGAGCACTCACGCTAGCTCTCTTCCTGTGCGGCAAACCACGTCGCATCTTTGAAGAAACGGAAGAATGTTTGGAAATCGTCGATTATCTCGATAATCGCTTGGCTAAGCATGTCAACGACCTTTCGGAGACGCTGGTAAAAAAGTACTCGTATGCCTTCTACTCCAAGGCGGCAACATTCGTTGTACAGTACTACCTCCAGGGTGGACGGTTCGTTCGGCAGTCTTTCATTACTCTTCCAATGACGCCCACTCGCCCATCAACGTCTGGTGCCAGCACGCCTATGAGCGCCACAACATCCATCTCTGATCTATCTGATGATTTCCCTCTCACTCCAACGAGTCCCTCGTCGTTCTCCCCCGAACCCTTCTCGAGCTCCTTCCTATCAGAAGACGATAAGGAAAATTTACCAACAACGTTTGAACCTGTCATCAATAAACAGCGCACGGAGGTCCCGCCTGACCATTTTTTGCCTCATGACTTCGTTGCCTTTGGCCGTCCGGCCTTGCACCACTTGAATGGCTCACCGCGAATGACCGCCGTATCATAGCGCGCAGGTCCGTACCTTCTGTTCAGGTCAACTCCATCCGTGTCGAAAGATTGTTACAACCCCCGCAAAATGTAATACCACCCTACACGCTCAGCCACTCTGCCCATTGTCTTTGCAAGCCTCATCATCCATGCATCACTTTCTTTTTCTGCAATAGTCTCGTTTCCCAACATCCATCCCGCGCACAATCTACTGTGGGGTGAGCGGTCGCCTTGAGAAGTCGGATTCGCACCAGTGTGCTGCATACTCGATACAAGGATGGACGGGTGACATAGCTGTCCTGTACCACTCTCCTTTCCGCTTGTCATCCTTCTCAAGGAAGGTCTGCTTGGCCATATCTGGTCGTCCTGCCAACTACAACATTATCTGCATTCATTCCACTTGTTAGTCTATGCATCACCTCCACCCATCGTTCCCACCCGTAGTAACCCTCTCGATTCCCGTCTTCTTGCAACGAACCAGGTCGACAACCTCTATCCCATTCTGTGTCTATCGCATTCATTCTATATTATTCTTCACTTTATCGTATTCTTTAAATTCCCTGTCGACTATCTGGTTCGTTGTGGGGCGATTTCTTGCATTCTCTGTCACGTACCCCATCGTGCGAACCGCTTCCTTGTGCTTTTACTCTCCCTTTCATTTGCACACTGTCCGCACATCCATCCTCGTCATTGTTGCAGCAATCACTCTACCACATCGAACTTTGTTTACAATTACATTTGCAATCTGAAAGGCTCAATGGGTGTTTCCATTATACTGGTAGTGCGCTCATTTCTAGCAAGAATGGAACCGGCGCTGGATTGTCTCCGGCGGGACGTCCATCAGAACAGGGCTGAAGTACATATCTCCTGCACAGCAAAAGATCATTCTAAATATCCGAGGTGGAGACTAGGAGCTGATAGGTATCATAAGAAGCTGGGTTGTCAGTTATTGTGACCGCTAGTCATGAATCGGCCTCCCACACTTGTCAGGTTCTCAAGAGCGTCTCAGGTGGTTCTTCCTACAACGACCGAAATTCCCTGTTTCAAACCGATCGACTGGCTTCCATAAGGTGGGTGCCTGTTCTGTTCTTCATGCGAAAAGAACGAGAAAAAATAGAAATCGTTATGGGAAATGAAGGTTCATGAACAAGAGGTGGACACAGCGCGCGGGAATGAGTGAAAACCTGCGTGGTCAACATCGCTCATATGTTATTCCTCAGCGGCAGTGGCACGGAACTAGAACTCGCTCTTCGCAAATATATATTCATACAATAGAATGATCTCGAGGACACTATAACTTTGATGAAAAAAAAACTATTGTTGCACGTAAGATCGTCAAGGCAAACCTGCTATTCCAGTATCCATTTGTCTCCAATCTTCTTAATACCAACGGCTCTCTTCTCATCTAGACTAATGCGACCAGCATTGAGAATCGCAGTTGTAAGCACGGTATTGGTAATGGTCGGATAGCCGTAACCATCATAATCGGAGGGTTTTGCAACGCCAGCGTTGACCTCTCGGGCAGCATCGATGAATTTTTCGATAGAAATATACCCGTATCCCCGTTGTCCATCGAAATGACCAGTTTCGGATGGCGAATATTTCATACTAGCAAGGGATAGTTGAATTAACATATTTTTTCTGGCCAAGGAACTCACTAGAAGGGATTGTACCATGTCTTCCCAGTTTCGTCGACAGTGATATCATACCCACGGTGAGCTTGGTCAACATTTATGTCACCCTACGAAATAGATTAGCAGAAGCTTTACGTTGTTGCAGGACAGTCGGTCGTGTGACCGACCCACCTTCGAACCCATATAATACCAGTGCTGAGCAGAGTGAATACCTGCCTTCAAAGGTGCTGTCCAAGATGCCGTATAGACTGCTGTGCCCTTGTGTCCCGGACTCTGGATCGACTGCCAGTCGACGAGGAGCGTGATGGTGTCTTCTGTTTGAGGAACACAGTTGTACGGCTCCCCTGTAGCGATGCCGGTTGCTGCACTGGCAACAACTCGCGTGGGTACTGCTTTATCTTGGAGAATCCAGCAGCAAATATCAATATGATGTGACGAGAGATAATAGCTAGAAAAAAACTGTCAGCGTACAAATGTATTTGTGAACAGAGGAGCTCGCCTGATGTCTGAATCCTTGCCAGCCCAAGCACGGAAGGTTTCCAGCTGACTCTTCGGCTGGCTCATCCATGCGTTGAAGAAGTTGAATTCACCCAGTGCCTGTGCTCTGACTTTGGCATCACTATACACGGGATCAAAGCGCTTGTGATGCTCCACAAAGCAGACAACGTTGTGCTTTCTCGCAGCTGCGATGAGCTCATTGTGATGTGATAGTAATTTGGTTGCGGGCTTAGTGACAAGAACATGGATGCCACGTTCTATCGCGTACAAGCTAATAGGGTGATGAGTACCTACAAGCGGTCTCGTTAGTGAGAAAACCAGATGTTAGGGATGCGAAAGATCGAAACTCACTATCAGGCGTAAACACGATGATAGCATCTCCGGGAGACATCTTGTCGATGGCATCCTTGTCTAGTAGGGTAAGGCATCTTCACAGGACACTTAGAAGTAACTCACAAGCCTCAGGATCAATATTTCCCTCTTTCGGGTACTCCTCAAAGCTGATCGGCGATCGGCGGTTAGTCAAGAATAAGCAATAGCAACACGATCACGCACGAGGTATCCATATCCTTGTAAACATTCTCGATATTCTCTTGTAAGTGTTGGCGTATAGCGGGGAATTTGCCACCATTAACGCCGACCATTCCCAGCTTGCCGATCTGACGTCAAGATAGATGTAAACACGGAAAATAATCGTTCCACTGTCAATATTACGCACTTTGCCTAACCTTCGAAGATCGAACAGCGTAAGGCCAACCACCTTATGTCATGATCTCAGTCATTGACTAAACGACCAAGTCAGGGGATGCACATACCCCAATCTACGAAAGCCGGGCCTTAGCTGGTAGCGAAAATGGATAAGACAAATATATGACACCTTCTTGTCAGATGTAGAGGCTCCAGAACCAGTCCATCCAGTGGTGTACTCTCCCTACAGATCATGTCAGAAACTTGATGGGACCAATTGCCGGTCAATTGAACACTCGCAGTACCACCTGTTGCGAGTACATTGCCTGGTTAGAATTGTGTCGGGTGACATTGATCAGCTTACACATTAAAACGTTCAATTCATTGAGGTCTGACATAGCGATGCTGAGGACCAACGGTCAAGATGAAAGAAAGAATTCCGGAAGTGGTCACTGTTATCTTAAACCCAGCAACGCTCAGCGGCCCGAACGCGCACGTCGGACCGGATATTGGAAAAGTTGCATCATGTAAGCTTATCACAGACCACATCGAAGAGGGAACTTCCAAGGCCTAGGTGCAGCTGTGATGTCACGAGGACCAATCGTGTATACATTCAGGCGTAGTCCTCCTAATGCGTTTGGAGAAACGGTGTTGCTTACCATTCACAAAGAAGGGGATATCATCCACACCATTCTGGGCTTTTGGTCCCAAGCCAACTAGTAGGTTTCGTGGTTCCGATTGCGGAACGTCCAGCCAAATGTATGTCATTACCGGTGCAAAAAGAATCATGCTGGACACGGGCAGTTTCAGGAACAGCTTGACTCTCGCTCGAATAAGCGTCAAGGATACGAGGAACGCTCAGCGCTCGTTGTGGCATGGCCTTTAAATTTAGAGCCGTCTGCCTGTGCCATGCCGATAGCCTATGCAACGAGTCGGAACCAGCAGTGATGTTAGATATTCCGAACTTGGAGCTCGGAGCCTCGAAGCTTCGAAGCTAAGATGGAAGTTAGTACTTAAAAATATCGAACCGTCATCACGATGGTCAGCGAGTGCCTGATCCGTACACTGTACACAGAACTTAGAAGGGCGCGGAATATCCCGAGAAGATTGCTGAACTTGCAGGTTTGCACGCCGAGTCAAGCTCTCACAAGTGCCTTGAGGAAGGTGTGCGAGACACCTGGGACGCAAGAGCCGCTTCCTCAATCGAGTCTTGGTATCCTCCCTTACTACATGCCCGATGAGGGTGTCAAGCGCCCCAGGCACATCGGCACGAGCCAACGACACGTCCATGGTGCCAATCGCGAAGGTGGATTCATTCACCACAGCAAATGTAGTTTGCATCAACCTGCCGGACTTGTCGCTCTGGCTGGCCAGCGACATTTATAAACACTGATAAGTATATAATAAAATGTTCTGATCGAAATATTCTGAGTGCATTTGTTGACACATATAATAAGCATCGTACCTTCTCTGCCTTCCTCTGCACCAGGAGCGTCGATGATATAGGTTCAGTACAAACTCGTCTAGTACCGAATTGGAAGAGTCAAAGAATCCACAAGACTAGCACGTGTTTCATTAACCGTTGTGACGTCACAAGGCCTTAAGCAAACCTCGTGGCTACTCCTTAGCCGCGTCTCCAATTTACTGGCTGCACACACGCAGCGCATATAAGAATATTCTGCTGCGCAAGCGTCGTCTGCGGACAACCTCGCCTTGTGTGCCTTGCTTTAATCTGCTGTGAACGGTTAGCGCATACTTGTTACTAACTTACTACCAAGTAAGTTTAATCGATCTGGGCTTGATGTCCTTCCTTTGCTGACCTTGCTGCCAGCCGTTTTCCGCCTGGAGTCCATCCCGATTCTCCGTGCCTCTCTTTCTCCAATATCTCTGTCACTTTGTTGTATCCGCCGGTCGCACCTAGTCTCGGCCAACCATCACAAACATGCAGCCAGGCTCTGTAACAGACTCTGGCTTCATTCCAAGGAAAGAGTTCATTCGTGAACAACGAGCTACGAACATCTTTGGCCTTCTTGCTATCTCTGGCTCAAGTTGTATCAGGCTTTATTCTTTTCCTCCTGATGTCATTGCAGCTTTACGTCGACTCCTTGATCACTTTTACCTCACAGGTGGATTTCGCGAGGATATACAGCAGAACTTCTGGGAATTTACCATAACTCAAAAGCCCTGGAATGCACCAAAAAGTCCTCGTACAGAGCGAATTCTCCTCGACATACTCGCTGTCATATACAGGTTTGGATACACTATTCTTTCTACCGTTGACTATGGTCGGGAGCGCGACGATCGTTTAGCTATCTCATTTTCGAGGCCACTTCTACCTTCTTCGCCCGCTCCACCTTTTGCACCAGCTCCCGCTGGCTCGGGAAGTAATATTTCGCACCAGACGGGGCTGCAAACGGAGAGAAGAATGCCCTTTGCCATCTCATTTGTCTCGCAGACCATCATGCGAGTTATCAATCCACCACTAAACGCAACTCCAGCAATTCTTCAAGCCGTGCGAGGATCGTGGCCTCGGGGTGTATTATCAGAGAAGAAAACGGACAACGCGTATGAATTTAAGTTGAAGGGGTATAGCTGTGAGTGTCCTTGAGTAAAATTCGTGTAGGTTTTAAAGACTTTTGTGCAGGGTTCCACGAAGACACATTTGCGACAGATTCTCTGCGACACATCCTTTCACTTCTATCATCCCTCGATGCACATGCATGTTCCCTTGTCATTTCGCTAGCAATCAATGGTCGTTCCAGAGTCAAGGACCTATGGGTCTTTACTGGCCCTAGCACTACTGAGACTGATCCTTATTGGCCCGAATCTCCCATAAGCCAATCCGGTTCTATGCTGGATGTAAGAAGATCTCATCGGGCGTCGACGCCCGAACCACCAGAAGTGGGTATGATCCCCAGCTCTTTGCATAGAAAAGCCGCCACTAGCTCTCAGCACCCGCCTCACGGCTTGCCATCCTCTCAGACACCTCAACACATGCGGTCGGCCACAGAATCCAACGCATTGCCTCCCCTTGCGACAAATTTGCCGCCTCGTGCAGTGCCAGGCAATCAAATGCGAAAGCCTGCACCCCGCGCACAAGTGCCAGTGTCTGTTGACTTCGATGCTCGAGATGATGATGAACATGGTCGATTTCGCACTTCTCTTGCTAGCGCTGTGCCAAGTAGTTGTGAGAACATGACTGGTATAGGTTCCATGGCGCGTAATAGATTCACTTCCAATCTCATCTACACAGCAACCCCTGGCCCACTTCCTGAATCGGATCATCCCACCGAAGACACTGTATTCTCGTCGCCACCTCCTGAACGACATCATCATAGACCGAGATCGAGATCTCCGTCTCCCCAACGCCGGGTAAGCGCTCTGCGACCGGTATCGACTCGTTCGAAGACCCCTCCGCTCCTCCGATCACATTCCCCGCCTAGGGACCCTCGCAATCCCTCACCGACGCCTGCTAGCCATGATGTCTCGATGAATGAAGGCCCGCCTCTCCTCAGCCCAGGGATGTTTCGTATGAGAGACTCAGCATACTCTGCGAATACTATTGACACAGACACATCTCTTGGGGTCCCGTTCAAATGGCCAGGACTTGGCCGGCCAGATGGCATTGAAAATATTGAGGAGGTGCACGAGGAACTATGTGAGGAACCAACGCCACGCCTACCTGTCTTACCTGGCGCATGGGCAATGTCGCCTGAGGAGGAGCGCCCCGAGATGTTGTCTCGTATGAACGAGGCATCTATGGTCGATGAGCGTGGTCTCCATCTGGAACACAGAAGAAGTCCAGACAAATCATTGCATGATATCGATGCGAGGATTTCCTCGCCGGAGTTGGTTAGTGATCAGGCTGTGCGCAAGAGTGAAGCAGGGCTTATTGGGATGATATCTCCCCCGAGGCCTCCTCCCCCACCGATTCATCCTCCATCAAGGGAGAGCGTTTATAAAAGGAAGGCATCAAATTCAACTGATCCACCTGCATCACCTATAAAGTCTGGCAGTCGCAGTGGGAGTGGTAATGGTTGGGTGCTTGTGAACGTTGAGGGCAAGGAACACATGACAGCTTCAATGTCAACACCAGTCGGTAGCCCCACGTCCACGACACAAGTCGAACGTGGAGGAAAGCGCACTACAAGTGCTGCCGCAGAAAGGGCCTCGATGTCCGCTGCAGCGAAGGCGATTGCTGTCATTGATGCACAAGACACAAAAGCCAAGAAGCGCCAGTCCACTGGTTCTGGTCTACGACGTTTTCTATCTATCTCACGGCCTGGTGCCAAGGGCGCTGACGAAGTGAAATCTGACCCTCGTCTCGCTGCTCTACGTTCAAAGGAATCAGCGTCCAGCGAAAAAGAAAGTTCTAAACTCACCTCCTCTCACCAAAGGCGATTTCGCAACAAGTTCACCCGCCTAGGAGCTTCAGAGCCTGCCGCTCGGCCGCCAGATCGAGTGCGGGTCAATCTCGACTAACTTTTACATTCTTTTCATTCTCAATTCCCTATCCCTTATATTATCGACATATGCTTAATTGCCTCTTTACGACTCCTCAGCAGCATATGACTCCATAACCCACATTTTACTGACTTCTTTGTGCTTTCGTTTGTCACTCATGTAGTACTTATGCTTTACCTCTCTACAGGTGCCTTACGACAGACTACTCGTAATTTTACGGATACAGCATATCGCTTTTCAAACTGGTGTCAAATTGCTCTTCATGGCCTGAAGGTTTCTGTCACCTCCATCCTGAATGTGTTCAGCTTTCGACTTTCCGACAACTTCCGCAGCAAAAACCACCTAACCCATTGTCACGGTGGCTGAAAGTGTGTGGATTCTTTTCGCGCACCGTTCGGATGCTGTTTCCCACAAGAAGACAGACAGTGACTTCCATTGCACATCTGTCATCTGATATCTTTCACAAGGCCGAGCCTCTCTAAATTCGTCCGCAGTTGCGCTCGTGCGCCGTGCGGGTACGGGTATGTACCGACCCGTACACCCCGCGGTATTGTGATTATCCGCGGGAACCAGCATACAACGTAGGTCTAATGACTATCACTCGGAATGATCATCCGAGGGATCCGTTCACGGATATTATGGTCCGTTCATTGTATGCAAGCGGAGCAACGCGCTCAGGGTCATCGTGATATATGTTGCATCTTGCAACTGTCATGTACTGGTATTTCTCAGTAAGTATACCATCTTCCACCAGTCTGTATGTCGTCAAAGGTTGACAAAACTTTTAAGTTGTGATGGCGCTGGGCATCATCAGCCATGAGTTGTCGATTGCCATTTTTTCTGGACTCGGGTGCAACACAGTATCGATGTAGTCGATCTTTCTACAAGATACGTGGCTCGGGTGATGAAGACGGGTCACTGTGTATTCTATCTTGCAGGTGCGGGCTCGCTCATGATGGTATATCACACCGTAAAGTTCATTTCTGGCGTCCGATCGGACTTGTCAGCAGTGGATGCAACTCTGGTCTACTGCATCACCAATTTCATCAGGCCCCAGGGGATCGACTGCATTGCCGCCGTTAATATAGGTATGTAGTTCAACTTTTGACGACCTTAATTGTTGTTCATCTTCGAAGGATTTTACCGGTAGATTGATCAATCTTGAGATGCAGGATGTGTTGTACCTTGCAGCCCCTGGAATGTGTCCACTCAGTGCTCTTAGAGGCTCATTAGGAAGCCTGATCAAATGTGGTGTGAGAACAACCTGTGGCATACCTACCCGCCGAATCACCGTGCTGGACCTAGCACTTCTGCCTGACATCATTCCAGCTCTAGTCACCATAGAGATCATGAGAGGTGTGCTATCACAGGGACGAGACCATACGCATTCCGGATGTTATTCAAGCGAACCCGCATCGACTTCTCATCGATTACTAGTCTCTCGTGCATAAACGGCGCGATATATGGCAGCTGTTTCCAGCTTCAGAACAACAGCCTGTTCGTGCCTTATGTTATTGCTCTCCTCAATTCTTCCGACCAGCTTACTAAAGAAGTTGGTGAAGTGAGCACTGCTGTATTCGCGTTACTCTACCACATGACTTCAGAGATACAAATTTCGGCTTCTGGTGTTTGCGCGTGCGTGATATCTTACTAGTATAGAGGACCGGCATAACATAGATTTATTTCTCCATCACTTGATCATTAATATTCTTCACTATGGACATTTCCTCAAATACTCTTATCGCATGTGGTTATTAATGTTTGGCAGTTCTCCCTCGTTGACGCAGCGAGTAGCCTAGTGGCGTGTCGGTGCATAACATACGCGTTTGACCACATGCCGGATCACGTGAATACCAGCCACATCCCCTTGGATGTACTTGTGGTCCTACAGTGCGCACAAGCATGGAACAAATTAAATGAAAGTTCCTGCGAAGGAAGGTTTGGAAGTGTCTTAATCGTGACAAAATTGCGGTGGAGTAGTCATTCATAAATTGACGTAGGACAAGGACTACGTCTCGAGGCAAAGCAAAGATCGCAATGAGCCCAAGATCGGAAGACCGGGCGTCACGGTCATACGCTGACGTCGATGGGTAAAATCCATGGCATTCAGAGGGGATCCCATTGCCAACTGGCGCGAGAAAAAGCTTGACCGCGTCTTTGGTGTTCGGCGGAATGATTCATGGTGTTCGAGGTGCGAGCCTTCCCGTGACACAACGATAGACACGGGTGGACTGCCGTTAACATGAATAAGAGCGATTGATTCTACTAAGTACTAACTGTCGTTAATGAAACGTGACAGTCGTCAGAGAAAGGTTTAATGCTGAGCGTGCAAAAAAAAACTTTGGTTGAAGTTGGCGTCTCTTGTGTAATAAGACGGAGGCAGAGATGCAAAAATGCACAGGGACCGCTACACGCATTCGTTTCCTCCCTAATAGCCACCCGCGGCCGTTCCCTCTTATTTCCCGCCTCTTGCATCTTCGCCCTTGTCCTCCAACAATCCTTCCCCACAATGCCAACATGCAGACGCAAACGTGTCGTCCTCACAGAACCATCCGAGGCTCTTCTCCAGGCTGCAAAGTCCAACCCTAACAAGGAGGTCTATTATCTACAGCAAACTGGCGAGATATTTGAAACTTATGAGTTTGTCAAACCTTTTCTTTTTTCAATGTCTCCTACAACCATGTTCTCCTCAGGGCCTACGCTGCGAGGATGTCATTTTACAGGCTTAAGCAATTCCAGTGCGAGGTCACAGGAAAGAGCGGCCTTGACTACTTCCAGGCGCTTGAAAGCGAACAACAGGAGGCACAGACTATGCATTCCAGGTTCCCTGAGCCTCTGAAAGCCGCTGTCCTCAAGGCTGTCCAATGGCGTGCGTCTTTTCTCAGCGAACTATCTGTTGACCTCGAAGAACGTTGATCATATTTGTCATTTGTAGAGGTCGTAGGTCGACTAGACCACCTCGTAGAAGCTGTCTTTGACCGGTTCAAGGACCGCTATTTTGTGGATGAGAGTAAGTCGGTTTGTTAACGTCAATTTACCCTAGCACTCATCCCATCCTTTCACGCGACGTCAGAGGTGTTCGTTGACGCGCAAGGCGACAAGTTCGTGCACTATATTTAAGGCCTCTACCCCTGTAACTGACATGTATCTCGCCAGGTTCTACGCGAAAGTTGTGCAAGTGCATCCCCCGAAGACCAAGAGTGACGATGTCGATGTCCCAGCCGAAAATCAAGCCTCATCTTCATCAGTGACATCTCCACCTCAAGCAATTGTTGATGATGACGCAGTTCAAATCCATAAGGTTGGTGGAGACTTGAAGATCCCAGCGAAGGAAGCATTGGTCCGCGATGACCCCCTTAAGTACTCCTACAAGGTCCAGATACTTGAAGAGCAACATGAGAAGAGTCACGAGAAAGGAAAGGCAGCATCGAAAGATAAAGCCAAGTGGAGCGGTAGCTTCATGGATGTGCAGTGCAGTGTCATGAGGTTTGTGGCCCCATTAACCCAACATGAACAAAACTGACTAGGTCTTGTAGCCGCGATCGTCTTGCATTCTCGAAGTCTATTCTTCGTCGCTTTATCCGTGACTGTGTTGATCGTGATGCTGCCGTCGCCTCGCCATGGACGGTGAAACCGGTCATCGCGAAGCACTATGGTGTCGACTCCGTGATGCCAGAAGAAACACGCAAAGGTGTTGAAGACATCAAACGTGGTGAGATTGATAAGCGTAAAAAGATATGGGAGGACAAGGAAGGACCACCAACCAAGAAGCAGAAAAAGATGACTGCTGCTCAGGAGGAAAGAGGTAACGTCGCTCTATCCTGGATAATACTCGGCGCTGAGTCCTGTAACAGTGAAAGCCTTGGCTGTTGCAGCTGAAAAACGAGAGCGCGAAGCTCGCGAAAAGGCTGAGCGTCAACAAAAGGCAAAAGAAGAGGCTGAGCGTCTGGCTGCAGAGAAGAAGAAAAAGAAACCCATTCGCTACCCTACTGAAGATCTGGATGTTCGGCTTAACGACAAGGAGAAGAAAGCAGGTTTGAAGGTCAAAAAGCCAACGCCAAGTAAATTGGGAGTTCCGTTTGGCGAGAATCAGGGTACTTTTGAAGCATTTTTAACGTCATGGAATTTTCTGGTCATTTATGGGTGAGTGAACAATCGCAAATTGTTACATATGAATATCTAACAGTCTACCGCAGACAACCTCTCCACTTGTCAACATTTACGATGGATGAGTTTGAACATGCTTTGCGGCATTCCCTCGTAGACCCGCCTTGTGCACTACTAGGAGAGATTCACTCAACGCTCATTTACAACCTACGCACAGTGCCATTTACTCGGCATAGTGCTGTCCTGTCGTTACTGCGTCTCCAAGATACGCTGGAAGAAGAGCACCGAGTACTCAGTGTCTCAATCGATGAGTTAGCTGGTGCCATGGCTGACGTGGGGAACAACTGGGAACGGATTCCCTTACGGCACAATGAGATGCGAGACGGGTGGGAGGAGGCTCTTCTAGGATGCCTGAAAGATGTGGAGTGATTTCAGCCTATTGTTCATATTCGATGCTCATTTCTGATAGCACGCCACACTCGACAACTTTCCTCGCCTACGAGAAGTCTTGACAAGATTACTCTTTGCCCCAGAACCACATGCAGAAGTTTCGTCTTCATCTTCAAGCTCTCGTGTTTCAAGTCCTGCTGCAAACAACCTGACTGTTCAATCCTCACCCAGCGAGCGTTACTATGCGCTGCCTCCTGCCGACAGGATTGATATCCTTACCTTGATGTGCAATCTCGCTGTATCAAGCAAGGCAGTTCATTCCCATATGGAGTCATGCGAAGAGCAGTTAACTGCCCTTCGCAAGGAGAAAATAGAGATTGGCCGCCAGAAGAAGCAGTAGTGAGTTCGCGTTGACGCATGGTGGTATTTCCATTTAACGTCCTTTTTCAGTACCGAGGAAATGAATTCCCTTGCCGGGGAAACGGAGGTGAAGGAGCCCGGAACCAACGGTACCGTTCCAGACGAAGATACCACGATGCACGAATCCAGTGATCTTTCGGACGTTCCTTCAGAAGATGGCTCGGAGACCGCATCTACTTCTAGTGCTCGCCAAAAGAGATCAGCGCGTCAGAAAGATCTTCGTCAGAAAGCCCACACTCAGGCACACGCGAAGCAACGCGAGCTCGCTCGTGCTCAAGCAGCCTCTGCGAAACAAGCACTGGCAGAACATCGCAGACTTGATGAAGAGGTCAATAAGCTTGAGCGTCGATTAGAGGCGATTGAACGAGAGTTCAGGAAGCTGCTTGGTGCGGTGCGAATCAAACCATTGGGAAAGGACCGGTTCCATAATCGGATTTGGTGGTTTGACGGCATGGGATCTGCTTCTTTGCTGGGCAGTGGAGGCGTTGTCCAGTACGGAACTGGTCGAATCTTTATACAGGGCCCGAGCGAGATGGATTTAGAGTTGATGTTAAAGAAGGAGGATGATGACTATGAAACTAGGAGGCTTGAAGAAGAAGGGCCAGAGGGAATGTTGGCACCATCCGAGTGGGCACAGTATGCTGAGCCTGAAGAGGTAATCTTTATCTATCATTTTGTTGATCGCCGTTGATCGTTTGGCTTTGCAGCTCGACGAGTTCCTTGCTTGGTTAAACCCTAAGGGTGTCCGGGAACTAGCCCTGAAGAATTCATTCATAAAGTGGTGGAGTCATATCGCTCCTGGCATGCGCAAACGCATCTCTGTAGGTACTAGAGATCTCGACAACCACCACTGTCTAATCATTATGAGCAGGATCTCAACATCAGTGCAAAGCTTCCTGAAGCCAGACGCAGCACCCGAACTAAACCTTCTGGTCACGATGTCTCTCGCGAGCCTTACATGATGTGGACAAATCGAAGAGCTGTTAACTCGGTGTAATGTACGTATGTGCCGTTCTGTAAACATTCCATTCCTTGCGGCGGTGTTATGCCTTGTCAAATAAGCACATACTAACTCGGGAAATACCTCTCGATGAAAATAATAAAGCGAGTGTAAAAATATATATTTACCAACTAAATATGGAATGGTATATTTTCAGATTGAGGGCAAATAAAAGTAGCACTACACATCACACAATAACTTTAGTCTTTTACTCTTTACTATGGTGATCGCCAAAGGGCTCGGCCGTTCATCTAGAACCGACAATAAAATTTCCTGCAGGCCGCAATTGCTTCCTGATTATCTATTCCGTCAGCCTTCGCCCGGATCTCCTATTGAACCTTAGATTACTGTTCAATAGTATTTTCCGAACAACCGCACGCGACCTTTAAAACTTTGTGTCCTTGTCATTGGACACATACCAAACAGTATCCTAGATTCAGATATGACATCCTACACATCGCGTGCAGGAGTACCCTTCACTTCTAGCTCTGTGGATAGTTCTACAGGCAGCATGAGGGGCGTTATCGCTTCATGTGCGTACTAAAATTGTTCCTACTGATCTACAGTTAGTCTTACTCCAAATGCAGACCGTCGCTCGCAATTTTTTGCCAGTTCAAATATACCATATAATGCTCATTTTTCTGATGAGGGGTCGGATGAAGAGGCTCGTGTTGGAGAAGATGACGAGGAAGGCGAGTTAGTTCCAATACCCAGGGATGACATGACAGAGTTCTGGGACTGGGACGAAACGTCGCGTCCAGTCTTACAACGTGCACGAACTTTTATCCCCCAACGGCCTGTTGAGACACGGGAAATCACTGCTACTGGCGGAAGTCCACTCGCTCAATCAACCAGTGATGAAACTGTTCCTTTACTGCAAGCATCTCCCACATCTAATCAAGTCAGTTATGGGGGATCTGATTCAGACGCGTACGTCGGTGGAGAATCGCATGGCCCAACAGATCGGTCTATACTACGGCGCAAGTCGTCAGGTACCCTGAGGAAACCACACAACTACGGAGGACAAAGTACCTACGGGCAGACAGTAGGTGTTATCATTCGATCGTAAATATATCTGCTAATTGCGATTGATCGCTCAGTTATTCAACAGCATCGCGATATTATTGGGCATTGGAATGTTATCCGAGCCCCTAGCCTTCGCATATGCTGGTTGGATCGGTGGAACGGCTCTCATTGTATTTATGGGCTTCTTGAATTGTTATACGTCAGTTGAACTCGCACTATCTACTTATATTCTCCCACTCACCGCACGCAACAGTGCTAAGATTCTTGCTGGTATCATCTTGGAAGACCCTCGTCTGAGGTCATACGCCGACATTGGTCGTAAGGCGTTTGGTCCAAAGTCAATTGCCCTGACTACGATTATGTTTTGTCTTGAGCTTTTTGCCGTCAGGTCAGCGTGTTTTCTAAATGACTTGGTCATATTGTTCATGTTTCTTTAGCGTTGCTTTCGTCACTCTAGCCGCTGACTCCATGCACGAAATCATGCCAGCGTATTCTTCAAACACATTCAAAATCGCGTCCATAGTCGTGTAAGCGTTACTTCCTGATGCTGTCAACATAATTTTCATGGTTCTTTGACCATTTCAACGATAGATTGGCACCGCTGGTTTTTCTACCGCTCTCTATACTCTCTTATACATCGATATTTGGCATCTGTTCGACGCTCCTTATCATTGCTGTCATTTTCATAGATGGCTTTTCTAAGCCAGATGCTCCTGGTAGTCTCTGGAGTCCGGCCGTGACGTCATGGGGGACTGGCTCCATGACCGAGCTTGGAATTGCTTTTGGCTTGCTTATGGCTGGCGTATGTCTCATCTCCCATACGGTTCCTGAGACATGTCGCTTATTGTCAATGTTTCAGTTCTCTGGCCATGCTGTAATACCATCGCTGGCCCGTGATATGGTTGATCCTTCCGAGTTTGATAATATGATCAACTGGGCCTTCGTGAGTAAATTTGCTACGGTTTCTAACTTATTGTTCACCATTTCCCGATCTCAATAGATCGTTACCACATTCATCTATGGGATCATCGGTTATGCTGGGTATTTGATGTTTGGACGGAACGTGAGCGACGAAGTGAGCTTTATAATCTCAACCTTTGGATGACAACCCGAGACGTTGACGACGCATTTAGGTCAGTAAGGACCTCATGAACACTCCTGGCTATACCTCATGGATCAATGAAATCGCACTGTGGACGTTGGTGTCAACCCCTATGTGAGTTTCAGGAGTTGCCCATCTTTGCTAACACTGACACTTTTGTCAACAGCACAAAGTTTCCTCTCAGCACGCGGCCAGTGAGTGATATGCACTTGTCCTAGAGAACTGAACACTGATGAGCATCCATCTAGCTCAATGTCATCCTCGAAATCATGCTCGGTATAGATAATCATGCACCATTGCAGGGCGGTATCAAACCCCAGCTGGACACACAACTTTCTACCGCTCATCGGCTTTTGAATCGTACATTCTTCATTGTCGAGCGCATATCTGTCCCTGCGCTGTCTATTTTGGTGTCGATCCTCGTTCCAGAGTTTAGCTCCCTTATGGCCTTCCTCGGTTCATTTTCGGCCTTCATGATCTGCGTCATTGGTCCTATATCGGCCAAAATTGCCCTGGAGGGAAGGTGTAGTTTGGTTGATGCTTCATTCCTCGCAATAGCCACTGTGATGGCAACTTGGGGTACGCTCGCTGCATTTTGGACAGCGTGAAATTCTCGTTGGTTTCGGAGAGATGCAGACGGATATCCCTTTGGCAATTCATTAGTGCGCTTTGAGTCTCAAACTTCATTTTTTTCCCCTTGCGTTTCTCGATGTATCACGCAGATACGTACTATACATCGTCGTCCTGTTGCATCACATCCATCGACATCATATTAAGCGAGTAATGTACAATGTACACGCATATTGTGGCAAGTCATCATTTGACCTGCACAGTATGCGAAATGACCTTGCTGAGCTCTACAAATAATCAAATAAATTGATGACGGTCCAAAAGTTGCAGCAAATGGGACTCACGTGGAAGTTTGATATGCTCTTGAATGACGACCGATTCAATCTGATTGTCAGGGTTTGGCGGTATGCTGACCACGCCAGTCGATGAATCAAACGTCCATCGTTGTTTTGCGACCCATGCCTCTAGCTCTGGTCCTATAAAAATATCAAAAGTTGAACGGAAGCGACGCGTGGCTCATAGCAAACCTGACAGATCCACATAGGTTCCCAACCTCTCGCTGTTGATACGCGTAAAAGTAGCTCTTACTGATCGCGCGGCGACTTCCCGGATGGCATCTTCGAACCCTGCACACTCCACTGTATAATTCTCTCTTATGACCTCCAACTCATCGGACCGGTACAGTACCCAAAACGCGGAGAAACGACACTGGTGAAGAAGGTTGTAGAGATTCATGAGAAGCGGTAAAAGCGTAGGCAATGGGTCGGGCTCATCGAGCGCAGAATTTGGTGGCCGATCATCGAGGAGAGATATGCAGAGGTTGAAGTCTGGAAAAGGCTCTGCTGTAAGAGCTTTGAGTAGGATATTAATGACAACGTCAGGATTGAAAAGGTCAGGGTTGAATTGATAGCTGCGAGCAAGGTATCGATATTTGAGCTTCCAAGATGAATCATATAGAACTTACAGCTTCAATATAGCCAGGTTAGCAAGGCAGTCATATTCCTCACTGCGGATCTGGTGGTAGAGGTAATCCTCGAGAATGCCAACATTTGATGGGTTGTAACGGTCTGTGATTGCGTATGAATGCCAGATCGATTGTGAAGGATTTATGATTACCCACCAACACCAGATACTAGATTTTCAATAAGCTCTGTACGTGAAGGAGGCGCAAGCCACGCTGCTGTTGCTGCCATCGTCGCGTTGTTTTTTGAAGGATATGTGTAGTGGAAGCGCAAAAACTAAAAAGTCGATAGACCCCAGACACCGGGACTTCGTTTAATGATTGATCCATGGACCATGAGTCCTTTTCAATAGTAATACATCGTCTGTGCAGGTACGTAGTACTAGCAAACTGAGAACTCACATTTTATTCACCCAGCAACTTTTTAGTTGCTGATGACAACCGAAGACAATTATTCGATGAACGGACCTAACGGAGACACCCTGCAAACTGATGCTGTTGTGTCAAATGAGAGCTCAGACGAAGGGGTCGAGGAAACAACTTCAAGTCATCATCTTCCGAACGGGCGCATGCAGTCTACGCCTGTTCCAGATGCACCAACGCCGAAGACAGACAAATCAAGGCCACAATATGCAGTAAAGTACATTCTGAGCGGACACACTATGGCAATATCCTCCCTCAAGTTCAGTCCAGACGGCACCATGCTTGCTTCATCAGGTGCGCCTCTTTGCCCTACTAAATAGTTGCGCGCTGTCGACCCTGAAAACTTTGGAAGCAAGCCGCGGACAAACTCGTGAAGCTGTGGGATGCATACTCAGGGGAAATACTGAGAACTTTCGAAGGCCATACTGAGGGTGTTAATGATATCGCCTGGTCCAACGATGGGGAACTTCTTGCCTCCGCATCGGATGATAAAAGTATTATACTTTGGAGCTTAGAGACGGTGCGCTGCCTCTATTTCGGTCCCGCCCGCCTATTAAACCTTTTATTTCAGAATTCTGCTGTGAAAACCCTACTAGGGCACACCAATTTCGTCTTTTGCGTCAACTTCAATCCCCGATCTAACCTTATGGTCACCGGGGGATATGATGAAACTGTTCGCGTCTGGGATGTAGCAAGAGGTCCGTCGACTTGATTTATACTTTGATAATAAGCCGAACGATTATTAGGGAAATCCTTAAAAGTTCTTCCTGCCCACTCTGATCCTGTGACTGCTGTCAGTTTTAATCACGACGGAACGCTTATAGTATCCTGCGCGATGGATGGACTGATGTAAGTACATCAGGCTGTTGCAAGGTATTTCTCTGACGAAATGTAGACGAATTTGGGATGCTGACTCCGGACAGTGTTTGAAGACTATTGTTGATGACGATAACCCCATATGGTGAATGCTTTTCGTCATGCTTTCGTGTGGTATTGACTCGGTGCTCTTAGTTCACATGTCAAATTCTCTCCCAACTCGAAATTTATCCTATCAGCAACCCAGGACTCGACAATCAGGCTTTGGGACTACCAGAAGACACGTTGCGTCAAAACGTACACTGGTCACACCAACAGGACATATTGTCTGTTCACTTGCTTCAGCACCACTCGGGGATCATACGTAGTGAGTGGTAGCGAGGACGCCAAGATATATATATGGGATTTGCAGAGTCGCGAAGTGCTACAGGTCCTCGAGGGCCATAGAGGTACATTTCTTTAGTTCCACTGTGTTCAATGGCTGATGTGGTTTGCGCAGATGCTGTCTTAGCAATTGCGGTAAGAAAAGCCTCGGCATAAGCTTGTCATAGACTGAAATTACCAATCAGACTCATCCTGTTCGTAACATCGTGGCTTCTGCTTCAATGGAGAAAGACCTGACCATTAGGTTGTGGTATGACGAATGAGTTGACTCGTTCAAAATGTGCAGTTTGACGAAGACACCGGATCTCATTATTATTGAAAACAAGAATAGTTGACTTGGGCGGCCCACAGTATGTTATAGCAAAGATATTACTAATCTCAGCAAAGATGTGGGCTCAGCAGAAATTTCCGGGAAAGGATGGTAGACCAGTGGCGTATGTGCTGTAAGTATAGCCTGTCGGCGGTGCACTTGACACTACCACAATTAGGTGGGCTGTGGTCCAGTGGCGTGTATGGGGTCATTTAAACTCCGCTCCGTAGTATATAAACACATTACTCACCTAGTGTCATTAACGTTAACATCTCACCAACACTCACAACCTCCTCATACTCTCAGCTTCAGGTTAGTCCTTGATCGCTTGCTTCTACATGTATGTGAGACTGATGATGAGTTTACAGGATGCAGATTTTTGTCAAGACCCTCACCGGCAAGACCATCACGTTAGAGGTGGAGTCTTCTGACACCATCGATAACGTTAAGGCCAAGATCCAAGACAAAGAGGGGTGCGTATGCCATCTCAGAGATCGAGACTAGCAGCTGACCGTCGTGTCGCAGTATTCCTCCCGACCAGCAGCGTCTTATCTTCGCTGGCAAGCAGCTTGAAGATGGTCGCACGCTGTCGGATTACAACATCCAGAAAGGAGTCCACCCTTCACCTAGTCTTGCGTCTCCGCGGAGGCATGCAGATCTTCGTCAAAACCCTCACGGGTAAGACCATCACCTTGGAAGTCGAGTCTTCCGACACTATCGACAACGTAAAGGCGAAGATTCAGGATAAGGAAGGCATCCCTCCTGACCAGCAACGCCTCATCTTTGCCGGAAAGCAGTTGGAAGATGGCCGCACACTCTCGGATTACAACATCCAGAAGGAATCCACCCTTCACCTCGTACTACGTCTCCGTGGAGGCATGCAAATCTTTGTCAAGACCCTCACGGGTAAGACCATCACCTTGGAGGTGGAATCGTCTGACACCATCGACAATGTGAAGGCGAAGATTCAGGACAAGGAGGGCATTCCTCCTGACCAGCAACGCCTCATCTTTGCTGGAAAGCAGTTGGAAGACGGTCGCACGCTTTCAGATTACAATATCCAGAAGGAGTCTACGCTTCACTTGGTCTTACGTCTCCGCGGAGGCATGCAAATCTTCGTTAAGACCCTCACGGGGAAGACCATCACTTTGGAGGTTGAGTCATCTGATACCATCGACAATGTGAAGGCAAAGATTCAGGACAAAGAAGGCATTCCTCCTGACCAGCAACGCCTTATCTTCGCGGGAAAGCAGTTGGAAGACGGTCGTACACTCTCTGATTATAACATTCAGAAGGAGAGTACCCTTCACCTTGTTCTACGTCTTCGTGGTGGTTGTTAGTTTGGGCGTTGTCGTGGCATCCCTCTGATTACGGATATTGATTGTACCATTACCCTTTCCATGATACTTCGAATGTATACGTGTTCCTGCGGTGGAATTCGACGATTTGCAGAACCTCCACCTGGAGTTAGCATTTCTGGATAAGCCCCATAACATAATGTAAAACTAAATGTGCTACGGTGAAGATGGGGAAAGGGGAGGAGCCTTTCTATGCCTTTTCCTCGTCCTGGTCGAGGCAGTGTTTTGGGCCGCATTGGTCACCCCTACACTTTGTTCTTCGCACTTATCATCCTGAACATCACGTTTCCGTTTCTGCCCTGACAATTGAGCAGTGCTCGAGGAAGTATCTAATGACTCGGCCTTGGTTTTTTGCGAAGGTCGGGTAGAGGTTTCTGGATTTGAATTCTTTTTCTTCTTGACGCTCAGAGGATTGGGTCCCTTTGGGCCCTTCCTTTTCTTTGACATTGGTTTATCCCGGGGTACGGTTGCAAGCTCTGGGGCAGACGGACGAAGCGATTGTTTTTCAGTCTAGCAGCAACATTAAATTTAGACGTGATTGTATTTCGAGAGATCCTACCAGCTCCTTGGCTTTCAGCGTAGCTCCGCTCGGTGGCTCGAGTACCATGACCGCACGATTTATATGAATTACAGGCACCGCAGGTATGATGCGCAGTCCATTGCGCAGGGATTGCGATTGCGTAGCGACCACATACCGGTGCTTGTTGGTATCCCCTTGATGAGCAGGTACAGTAATCAGATCCTGTGAGGGACCATAGAGATGGGACGGTGCGCACCTACTACACCCGAGAGGCATTCGTCTCCAGGGATAGCCTCTCGATGGTTGCATTTGCGGCGTTCGAATGTCTTTGCGAGGTCAACGGCAGGTTGCCGCGCTTTTCCTTGGAGATACAGCTCGTGCATACAGCATTGCGTGATCACTGAAAATACACTTGTCAGACGTTTAGCAAACGACATTGCGGGCGTGCGAGAAGACTCACTTGGCTTCACATTTCCCTGGAGTACGGTAGAAAACTGTTTGATGAGATCCAGCTTTGCATCTATAGCTATTTGGCACATTTCTGAGTCCACTATGAAAGGACTTAGGGCGATGCAACTGTTTGTCACACTATGGACATACCAAGAATCTGATAAGGCTGTCTGAATCCAAAAGACATGGAATACAGATGCATTAGTTTGCGGTATGTCTTGGCCCGCTTTTGACGCATCGTTGGTCGGTCTGCTGTCGCAAGCAGAGGACAGTATCATGCATTTGCATACTGATCTTGATTTGTTGTTTGGTGTTGTTGTCGGACTCCAAAGGGAGTCGTAGCCGCCAACTTGAAGCGTTTGACGCGTGGATGGATAGTAATGAAGATGGTGCGCACTCTTTCGTTGTTGGGCTTCCTTCTCTCGTGGTCAAGGCAAGTCCAATAGCTTTGTCTCTAATACTCCGCTTACCGTTCCCTCTAGTATCACCTTTGCCGTAGAATTACACGGGTACATACAATGGAATAAACTGTGTCCTGGTGAGTCCTCCGTACTGACTGCGTGGCATGCACCTCTCATCGCAGTAACCAGACTACGGGGCGCTTGCATCTGCCTAAGGTCCTTCTTGATGCAGGAAAGATGTCAGGACGCGTCACACGCAATGGAAACTTCTCAATGTAAGGCTGTGTTTCTCTAGAGCACGTTCCCACCTCCACCTCGAACTTGCACAGACTAGATGTCCCCCCAGGGACATATGTTCTCTCCGTACTATCCCATGATTATTCGTTTGACCATGTAAGCCCTCCCTCTGTGTTTTCGGGCGGTGCTCATCAGACCCTACCTAGGTTCGAATAGATGTCTCTCCTTCCGAGACTCTGCCAGAAGTCCGACCGTACATATTCGGCACTCCTCTGCTTACAACGACCTCCTTTAACCTTCCCTATCCAATCGTGCTGACCCCCCGTCACAAGAACAGATACTTCTCGCCTCACGAATCCTTCAATCTCCTGGGGATGTTCCAGAGCCCAATGATGATGATCATGGTATTGACTGGCGTGATGATGCTTGCAATGCCCTATATCGTGGTGAGCTTATGTGTGTATGATTTGCTTTCCGCCCTCATGATGGTGTAGAAACAATTGGACCCGGAAACACTCGATGGACTGAAAGGACACGCGACGGCTGCGAGTATAGAGAAGTCCATCCAGAATGGCGATCCCAGAGGGTACGTATCCATTGTATACAATCCACGAGTTGACATGCCTATATATAATAGGCTATCTGCTCTTCTCTCTGCCGGTGAAGAAACTAAAGCAAGCACGCCTGTCGCAAAGTCCAATACAGGCCCTTCAACGCTTCAGCAACGGAAAGCTGGTAAAGGCAATAAACGCCGATGACATATACTCCTACATTTCTTTCACAGAAGGGGAGAAGTGGCTGTGGTTGAAATATAATGTATTACATGCGTGAAACTACGTCGGACGTGGCGATCTTGGCCGTGAGCTAGACCGAGATGGCGAGATACCACTGGCCTTCCCGATTCCGGGGTAATCGAAGACACAACGAAGCACCGTATTTCTGTGAAGATTATAGAGCCTGAGACTTGACAGTTAAACTGAGCAGACCTCTGTTTGAACCGAGCAACTATTGCTTGGGGGTTCTGTAAGGAGACATGGGATGACTCCATGCTCAAGCTGAGGCAAACTAAGTCTCATCAAGTCGACTGGCAAAAAAGGAACCGCTTACTGGTCGTCAGAAGTGGATGTAACTTCCAAAACATACATATTATCGTTCGCGCTGTGTTCCTCATTGGCGCTAGCACCAGGTGCCACAGACACCTTGATGCCCGTTACAGCCATGTGACTAGAAGTGCTCTGAACCGTTGGTGTATCTCCCTTTCCTGGATCATGATTTAACACAAGGACATGCTCGTCAGGATGACGCGACAAGAGGATCAAAGGTGAGTCGTCCGCATAGCGATATTCTATGCTTGCATGCGCGAGGGAGTTGGAACTCAGACCAGGGCTGTGCTGAAAAGACGAATGAGACACCAAGAGATAGTAGGGTGGTTCCGTAGAAGTCGTCATGTACGTTGTCCTAAGTCATAAATGAGTGTTGGACGATAGTTTTACGTAATACAAAGCAATTGAAGCCACCAAGACACTTTGCGCATGTCATAGTTGAATGCGAAAACCATCACTTCGAGCGCGGGCTTGGATCTCTGACATCTGCTATGCACTCCTTGTCCTTGTTACCGGTTGTTTCTTTGCCATATCATGTGCCTTGTTGTTGTCGCAGGCCATCAGAACTTCACCTGTCAGGTCTTGGACAAACGACTGGGATGCTGTAATCATTGCAGCAACATACTTGCTTGTGGTAAGTTTTGTTTACAAAATGCAGGTAGCTTCTCATGATTGCGTTGTTCAATTGTCTGTAGTGCATCATATCCATCGCCCTCTGTGTGAAACGGCGAATTGCAGTGCGTCGCCGATTGCAGAGGATTGCGAAGACGCACTATTCGATCGTTAGGAAGGAGGTTCCTCAGGTGCGTCAAAATTATTAAGTTTTAAGATGTAGGCATGTGCTTTAAATATCCGTAAAGCCCGTTCATGAGTATATTTCACAAGAATTTGCGCGTTCTTGCTTGGTGGCATATGAATCACAGCCATGCAACACAGTCCACAGTGGGTGGGGTAGACCAGGTAAGCATGGGATCATGTTCTCTGATCATCGGTTTCCAAACGCACGGCAGGAACTAGACTTAGCGGTATTCGTTTTCGACGCGCTCTTCTTGATACGATCGCGGAAATTGGTGAGTAACACTACTTCTGCACATTATGTAGGTTTGATCTGGTCAGACGCCCGAGCACGTCTCGTTATACCCAGTCATCCAAATTTGAAACCCCATGCACGCATGCTGCATCATTTCAGGTTTCTTCTACCACTCCTGCCAAAGGATGAAGATGGCCTCTCGGAATTGCATTACTACGATTCAGCCATACAACTTGCGCGAACGGTAGACAGGGAACCGACGGAAGAAGAATATCAGCGGGGAATGAACGCTGTTGCTTCCATTTTACAGATGTGCGTGTCATCCCAGTGTTTGTTTAGAAACGTTGTACTGACTTTTGCAAACAGGTTGTGGGAGTGCAGGTCGGAGATGCTGGAAGAGTCCAGGATGCAAACGAATAGATGAAAGCCTCGTCCTAGAGGACACACAGTCGGTCCATATCCGCCAACTCATCATCCTTGTACTCTATCGCATGGAATGTCCGGCACTGGACATTTCTAGAACATCTCCGTATTTCAATAGCATGTACGCAAGTAATTCCAAGCATATCCACCTGCCATCTGCTACCTAATTTATTCCAACGGTAATAAACCTTCGCAGGACAGTCGCCGTCAACGGGAGACATCCATGAACGGTCCAGAGTACAGTATGAATCCGTATTGTCATCTCATGTATCGCCGATTTTTCTGAGATTTAGTTGGTCTCCTAGGCGAAGAGTCTTGCGCCTCTCATAGCGAGCTTTAACATGTAGTCGCGATCCTTCGCAGTATTACTGATGCTCGTTTCCGTCATATACCTGCGTACTGTTGGTAAATTTCCGCGTAAATGATGAACATGTTTCGTGACAGCATGACAGTGCAGAGCGCAATTGAGCTCTCCGCCGCATATAGTGAGATTTCTACTCGTCCATTAAAGACTACTCCTGTACAAGTAATATATGTAAAATAATGTATACGATTTCTCGTCACTAGTATCTGGTTGATCCGTGATCTAAAATACGCTTTCAATGTAGTCCATTAGCATACACCTCTTGCCAACTCTTCCGCTTACTCCATGCTGCCCAGTATGACGCAACTTTTTCCGGAGTTGGCTTACCCAGCTCTTTCTCGATAGCACGCACACCATGCTTGCTCGAGTCTGCTCCACCAGCAACGAAGACAATGCGCGCCAGCCAGGCCGCAAGATGGAAGTCATCTTCACCGGGTTTGTCGCCTCCAAGGAAACCGCCCTCCGGAAGTATGTCAGGGAGTTCTTTCAGAATGAAGGCCTTCAATGTGTCCCAGTGAGCCCTAGAAGACTCGAAGAAACTGTTCTTGACGTTCTCTGATGCCTTGGATTGGTAGATCGACAGAACCTTGCCGTTCTCAGCGATCTTTGTGTCGTAAAACTCCCGGTAGTCAGCGCTCTGGGAGGTTGCTGAGTGCTTTTCTAGTACGTTTTGAGCTAAGGCAGATAAGATAAGCTAGATACAGGGGTAGCCCTGCAGTACTTACGGTTTTGGATGAACGTCATAGAAAATCCAGATGCTTTGCTTCGCAGTTCGTCCTCGTGACGCTGAAGTCAAAATTGTCAATAAGACATACCCCGTCTGATTGCAATGTGTCATACAGCTGACACCATGAGGAAATTCGGGTCGTACTGCTCTTCATGAATTTTGTTGATGAAGTCAGTCCCGGGGGCGACAGTGACACGGTTACTAGCGTGGGCCACAAGGTACGATGTCACCTCGGCAGTACTGGTGTATGCCTTTCCTCCGGCTTGAAAGGTTGGTAATGTCCCTCGGGGATTCTGGTAGAACGATAAGCGGTTAATATTTCTGTAGGATGAAGACTTACGATCTTCAGGAAGGCAGGAGCAAAATTCTCACCCTCCGCGAGGTTCACGACCTTCTTCTCAATATCATCTTGGTCGTATCCCAGCTCAACCCTGGGATGGAATCAGCGTTGCTTGGACGTGGCACACCAGGAAAGCCGAGACTCACAAGGCAAGCTCTGGCACGGAAGCCCAGACGGAAGGACCAAATGTGTAGAGGATGGGGTTTGACATTCGTCAATATGAAGAATAAAATATCGGAATGATATGATATGGGAGAAAGTCAGGTACTGAGGATGCTGACTGACTCAAGAAATAGTCTCCTGTCGGGCCGCCTAGTTAGTTGGTCGGCCTGACACGTGACAGACAGGCGTGACTAGGACTGTAAGCTGGATCTGGTGACCAAAAACACTGCTGGAGCAGAGCGCCGAGGCTCGAGCACTGGCGTTGACAGGCTAAGTTATCAAGGGCTAGGCTGCATCATGGCGGTGCAACGTGGGTCTGCCTCAGTTCGGAGTATTATGTAGTCCGGCGTACCCAAATTCCTACTGCAGAACCGACCGTCATCCGAAGCCTTCGAGCTACTTCAGCTGTAGCTACTGCACTCGTGAGGCCACAGGAGATTAGAACTTATTCAAACAGGCCGATGTCCCGTGTGGTTACGCAGTGATCAGAGACTGTCATCCGTCATGAGGCATTTGCTCCTGAACCGCACGTCCCGCTAAGTATAAAACCAAAAGCCAATGGTATTAGTTCGATTACATTGCCAAATCTACTCCAGGGGGACCAAAATGTATTTAGAAAGCAAAAATCTGTAAAACGACGTTAGCAAATGGGACATCGGCGTTTGAGAGTGGCTTGATTACCTGGTCCTCCAACTTGCTGATTGTGCGAGGAGCAGAGTAATTGAGCTCTGCAAGATGTTTTCTATAAAGTGCTTGTTAATATGTTGCTCAAAATCAAATACCAATTCCACTTACTTCATGGCGGTGATCATCGGTGGTGGACCTGCGTGAGAACCATCAGCTAATTTTAACGTGTAAGAATGAACACCTGACTCACCGCACATAAGGACCTTGATATCATGATTTGACGAAGGCATGTATTTCTCGATCTGGTCCTTGGTTACAAAACCTGAACCACCATTCCAACCCTGCGGAGGATTGTTGAGTACATAGTAAACCTGGAAACGCTCGGGGTGGGCAGCAGCGAGAGCATCGAGCTCCTTTTTAAGAAGAATATCCTCGAAGTTGACATTGGCGTAAATGAGACTGAGCCTAGTCTTGTCTTCGGCGTTCTTTAAGGCAGCACGGATGATCTGCAACATGGGCGTAATGCCGGTACCACCCGCAATCATACCAATCTCGCGCGACAGCGTGGGGGTATACTTGAAAGCACCCTTCGGGCCACGAATGCGGACCTTATCGCCAATCTTAAGAAGAGAGATGTAACGCGAAATGTTGCCCTTTTCATATGACTGCAGCCCGAATAAGAATGGCTAGTCAAGTCCTAAGTGGAAACGGCGACTTACTTTGATGAGAAGGTCGAAGTGGCCGAGGTCATCATCGCTGCTAGTTGGGGTATAGCTACGCATGATGTCCTTTCCGTTTATCTCTGCAGAAACCGAAATGTGCTGCCCAATGGGCAGGCCAAGGACATCCTGCGGGTGAGGCAGGGCAAACCGGTAGCTAAGCGGCCACAGCGGTCATTCGATGGTTAGCATGAAGGACACACAATTGAACGCACATGGCGGTATTGGGCGAGATATCGATCTTTTCTTTGAGCGAGAATTCTTTCCAAACCTGGGGGTTCAGTACTGGCTTTCGTTCTGTATTGGAAATGCGTGAGCGGAAAGACGGTATTGAAGAGCATGAAACGGTCATTCAGACCATGAACGCACTCGACGAAGGGCCGAACTTGACGAAGATGAACACGCTGCTCGCCACCGCCAGTGCCAAAGCGATCACTTGCGTGTATGAACTGTCGATTCCGAATGCCATTGGAGTGCCGTTAGTATGGTCAGAGGACTGGGTGGTATTGAGTTTTGGTTCTAATCCGATAAGTATAAGTCGTGAGACGTCGTAACCAGCTTCTCTTAGCTTTGTTCGCAGCCAATGAAAACTAAGTACAAGGACAGCTAATGTCGAAAGGAAAGAGACGGCGAACAGAGCTTGTTGGCGGTTCATGTTTCAATGGTTTCATAAGCACCACGTCAACACCACGTACGTACATACTAATCAAAACTTCCGAGTTTCAGTCTATCACGGGTATGGGGCTCCGGAAACGCTTAACCAGACTTCTGTCCTCACACGAACTGCGCTTAGGTGGTTCCTCTGTGCACAAGTTACCAGTCTCGCATCGCTTGGCGAGCACTAGTATATATGGAAAGCATTTATAATATTTGAAACGCGGCGCTTTGGGCCCTAGTGACCACCACAATTCCAACTATAAACACACCCTGAACCACAGAAAAAAAAGGTGTGCATAACGCAACTGCGAGTTCGTCCAAAGTGTGAATGAAAAGGCAGTCTCGTCTCAAGTATCACTATACACAGCTTTAGTTTCGATGGCCAAAATGGCTAGCACTTGTAGCTAACAGACGCTAGTACGTCGCAACAAAATGAAGGCGCAGAAATAGAACCGCGTACCACGGAGTAAGGTGAGAGTCGGTAATGTCGAACCTTAGTGGGCCGCCCACTAGTTACTTCGTATCTTTGCGTGAGTCGAGTGCGTTCCGAACGAGCTGGAATTTGGAAAATAAGTAAGCGAGCAGTGTGCTCCTGGGGTATGGGGTAATAACTTGAAGATTATTTTGAACTCGAGAGGGATATGCCAGGGTTGTCATGAAGATCAGAGGACTAGGGTTGACGTGCCCAGCCAACTTGAACGGCTAGCACGGGAAGTGGGAAGTAATAGTAGTCGAAAGAGAAAGTTGACTTGACGGTGCAAGTTTCGAGTCTTGTCGAGTGCGCCATCAAATAACACCGAAAATGGCGTGCTCTCTAGGATTGCCAGGCTCTCGCTAAGATAGGTTTTGTGATATTAATGGCATCATCGATGTAGTGGGTCTGTGCAGTCAGTTGGGAGGAGCGGAGTTACGCCACTGCCCGGGATGTCACCGTGACGGTAGTGATCACATTGTACTGCCCAGGCTCGGCCATCTTTACCCCGAGCGCGAGTGCCATGTCGTTCTTAACACTCAGATCGCGGGCTGGCTCGGCTAGTGACATAGTTGACAGACGTGACTACCAAGATCAGTCATTTCCCATGATTCGACGCAGGATAACCTAACCTATAATGATAGTTACATTATCGGTTGAGACAGGTAGCCGGGTGATCAAGTACCTCTCAGCTAACACTGCTCGAAGTTGAGGAGCAGATGGACTGTTCCATTTTAGGTATTCAATTCATCGGGGGCGTCAATCGTTTTTGACTAAGGTTGGGAGCGAAAGCAGATTGGGTGATAACGCATCTTGTATATTGCCAATAAGATCGGATCGATACGCCGCAGTGCTGACGGACTTTACAAAGGGATTGAGCTTCGAAAGGATGCGTGGAGCTTGGAGGAGTCAGCCGAGAGCTACCTTTTCGCAGCAATGTGCGAGGATAACTTATAAGTCAACTTTGAGAAGGCTTCGTCTGCGTGTTCTGAAGTTCCGAACACGACTCGTCTGGAGAACCGGAACTGAAATGCATGAACGTTGAACGTCCGCCGACGTTATCTGGTAAAATGAAAGTAGCGGAGCCGGATTAAATGCATAAGCGATCGGAAAGGAGGATACCACGTTCCCCACACTATAGTGACGGGGCTGTGGTCACTGCGACCGCCATTAAAATGTTACACACACAAGTACAAAGAGCATGGATATTATTATGATTATGTAAGTGGATGGCTAAGTCACTTCTTCCGCTGTACTCGAGTTTCTCCTTGTTCCTGGTATCCGACCGTTTTCTTATTTTCTTTCTTCCTCTTCATCCTTGTGTTGTTTTACTGAAATTTATATTTTCATAGCACTTGAGCCTTGTGTTCAGGAATAACGGAGATCTTTTCGACTCCAACTTGATCAATCTAATCACCTGCAGGCAAGGTGACACGCTGGTCGTGTAATTCATATCTTTGACTCCTGTCATGCAATCCACCGAAAATCAATATTTACCGCAGTTGGTCCAGGCGTCATCTATGGCCACACGCAAAAGATGTCCCCCCACAGCCCTCCGCATTGACACTCCTGCTGAACACAGTCCCCTTATAGTCCTCGCAACGGACGAGGCCACCTCTCCATCTGCCCCCTCTTCTTCCGCTTCCGATTCCGCATCAAGCCCTCAGCTTCTTGCACATAAAAAACCAAGGTCACTCAGAAACATGAAAAAGCTGTCAATTAATCTTCCATCGGCTCAATCTTCGTCAAATTCTCTTGTTTCACCGCTCTCAGATTCCCTGAGTGCTATTGACACACAGCAGGACCTTTACCAGGCTATTCGTCCTAGACGGCCGTCTGTGCTCTCATTGCCAAATACTGGTATTGCCACCGTCCTTCATCGAACAGATGAGGATGGTTCTCCCACCGCACCATATGTGAATGGTCCCATTCAAATTCTTCCTGGGATCTGGCTTGGTTCTGAGGACAATGCGCGAGATTGGCCTGGCCTCCTGGAGCGCCGGATCAAGGCGATCCTCAACGTTGCAAAGGAAGTCACGTCACCTTTTGATTCTTCTGCTGCGCAACCCCTGCGACCTTTCGCATCAACTCCCAATCTTAGCTCCAAGGCATCCAAGGCAACGCAATCCACGACCTCGACATATTACCCTGCCCATATTTCCTCTGGGCGTCCAGGCATGCATTACTTGAAATTGCCTTGGTCTCACGGACAGGCAGATCTTGTCCAGGAAGGATTTCCTACAGCTATGACCTTTGTAGATGCTGCACTCAATCGTCATGAAGGCGTACTCATCCAGTGCGTAGTTTCGTAGATGTGTTGAATCTATAGTCCTCATGTTATGTGCAGTTGCCAATGTGGCATCTCGCGCTCAGCTACACTGGTCATCGCTCTTGTGATGCGTGCCGCTGCCATGTGTTTACCTAACGTACCCCCTGAGGTGTGGCAGCTGAAAGGCATGCAAGCAGCATACTCATTTGTAAAAGAGAAAAGTAAGCATGTTGGTCCAAACATGTCGTAAGCAAGCCTCGATTCTCGCCACTTGGTCTTCGATTTCAATGCTGTTTTAATTTTAGTCTCATTTACCAATTATTGGAATATGAAAAGGCTCTCAAAGGCGGCGGTCCCTCGCCCGCCGAATCAGACAAGTCTTCTTTCATCAGTGACGAAGAAAAGGAGTGGGGTCGTCGCCGTAACGCGTATGGTAATGATGAAACGGATGACAGAGACGATGCTATCCAACAGGAGGCTAAAGACCTCGACCGGGCTATGGAAGAACGCATAATCGCAAGGAAATCTTCGGTATCCTCCGTTGCTTCCTCATCGGGGGTGGGCATGGGTCCAGCGTGGCGCAGCCGATATGGGCGCAAGCGAACCGGCTCAGTTGCCAGCATCCATACAACCGGCAGCGTTCTAAGCGAGGATTTGGTTGAAGCGGACGAGGAGCAAGAGCTCTTAGGAATTGGTGGAGGCTTCGATGAAGCCACAGAACCTCGAAGAAGTCCGTGTTTGTCATTGTCCAGCGAATCGCCTGGCACAAGCGAACATAGTACTCAACCTTCGTCTTGTAAAGCTTCGCTCCATCGCCCACCCTTACGAAGCAAATCGTTTGATCCCGTGCCTTCGGCACCTGCAACGAAACTTACATTCAATATTCATCAACCTCCCGGCACGGCAGTGCAATCGACTTTCAATTTCCCTGCGGGCAAGGGCAAGCGGCGACCACCCCCGTTAGGCATACTACCCACGGTACCCCCTTCCCCCATCACGCCTATCGCTGTACAAGACAGTCAAGAGACACCCCGTACCCGTCGCCGGACGCCGGCTCATAAACCAGCGCCACCTCCGCTCAAACTCCGCGGAAACGCCAGTCAACTTGCATTTCCCCCGAAAACTACTCCACCACGACAACTTATTGCCGCGACGCCCTCTCAGACTTTGTTCGTCTTCCCACCTTCACCCACACATCTCACGACCGCATTGCGCACGCCATCTACCATGACTGTAACATCCAATGTACAGAACACTGCTTACCCATTCCCATCACAACACACCCCGCGAGTATCCACCTCTCGCTCTCATGGTCGCATGAGGTCTTTTATTGGCGTTGGGACTTCGGTGGCACCGACAACGGCATATTCTCGCGTTGATGCACGAGGTTGGGTTGGATTTGAGTAAACGACACTGGTCTGCGACTTTGCATCTGTTATGTTGCATCGCTTCCTTTCGTACGCGCGTTCGCAGAAAGGCATAAATGACACATGTTGTACCATCTAGATCTGTTACGTAGGCCGTTGTTCGCATTTCGTGTTTGTCCTTCATGTTGTTGTTTCCATCTTCGTGTCCATTGCTTTCGTCTTCGTGTCCATTGTTTTCATTTGGACTGACAGCATTTATTATTGCAACTTTCGCAATTGTGTAACACTAGCTATATCACAACTGGCCTTTGGAATCAAGTACGATGAATGAACTTTCAAGCATCCATTCATCCGAACAATCTCCCAACACTGTTCTTCATGGCGCCACTCAGGATCTGCCCACCTATACCCCCCATTCCCATATTCCATCCAGAAGACGCGATACTATTCGCCCATCTTTGTTTTGCATCCCTGTCTCTGAAAGCGACATCTCTGAGCATCGAACAACGTAGAAAAGGCATAAACTGACGCATAAGTGAATCCGACAGCATTGGTGAGATTGAAGACAAGCGCTAGAGCCACAATGGGTATAAACCTGGCCAGATGGTAAGTGACGAACTGAGTGGACACACTTCTTTCCAACTCACGAGAGGCTGAAGCGGAGAAAAGAGACTACAAAGAGTAGCAACCAGAGTGCTGGAAACACGTAAAGAGCTATCTGCAAAGTGACATGTGCAGGTGGTAAGTCTAATGTGGAAGTTCTGACTTACCCAGAACATCCTATTCGCACCATGGTCAGAGTAAACTCGACTTTCATTGGTGGAAATGATACGCACTTGGCATCCACTGGATTTGCTGGTCTTGATGGCTAGCAGCGAGGAATGAGACAGCTAGCAGCAAAAGATTATAAATTCTTTCGTACGTCTCTGCTCTCGAATACCCAATAGCTCTCCCCGTCGTCATCCACCTGGTTCCAGAAACGCAGGCCAACGAGGGTACGACCAGCAACGTTCTTTGCACACCTTAATCGATTGTCAAACATGAGCCTCGCGAAAGCTTACTCTACAATTCCAGAAGTCCATTGCAAGTAAGACGACTACCACCACCGTCTACGGGCAACCGGTGAGAAACGAGACATTCAAAAGGTCTGCCACTCACAGAAAGGACATAATTGTCTGTCAACAGTCCACACAAGATGTACACGACGATGGCGGATGTCCGGAAGAAATATAGGCAAAACAAAGCTGCAGGATGGGCAGACTGAGTGCGATTGAGAATCGGTCTAACAAGTCAAACACGTTGCTTTAGATACAAACCTGTTTCAATATACCAGCAATGCCTGTGAATCTTTATTAAAGACAATAAAAGAATATATTATGGACATACAAACCTGATTCTGCATCGGCCGGAGTGGAGGCCATATTATTATTAGTAGGTGTCAACACTACCGCAGGTCGCGTATTAGATGTGGTGTTTCTGGACGGAACTTGCACCGTCGAAGTATCATCAGGTTCGATGGTCTGCAGCAACGGCGTGTTTGTGCTCATTGTTGGTGAAGCTCAAGGCGTAGGTCTAACGATCGACATGACTTTGTCCCTGACCGGGTACTAGGGTATGGTTGTGTTTGTGCTTGTCGGTCACAACGTGTTTAGTTACCATCACACTCATGAATGAAACACTGCAGGTCAACGAAGCTACTCCTCTGCTATCAGCGTCACCTGGTTTCACGGAGCGTCCTGCTGTGCTTCCTGTGGTGCGTCGGTACCGGTTGGGAGGCTCGAATGCCCAAGATACCCTGGATTCGCAATACAGGTTTCCATCTGATGCAGAACGGATTGCATTTCTGTTGCTCGTCCAACTACATTACAACGAATCACAGTACAGTTCCCTGAACGACTCTTCGGATATCTGGGAAAACTGGCACCATGCCAGAGCCGCCTCGGCTGTCGTTGAGGATACCGGACGACGTACTAGCCAAATATTGAACCAATTCCTCCTGAATCACAGTAGTTCTTTTACCATCCAAACTATATTTTGGACAGCCTTTCCTCTGGAAGATACGGGGTACGCGACTACAAGAGGTGAGCACAATGTCTACAGTAATCAATTCGCAAATCATGGTTGAGCAGTAATCGATATGTTGACGGAGGACCATGTTCCTCCGGAGCTTCTCACACACCCTGTTGTAGAAGCCGCTAGTCGCTAAGTGTTGGAAATATGGAATGAAAGCTGGATCCACACAGGATCACGGTTTAAGTTTAATAGGACACTTCGATGCTCTTTCCACACCCAGGTGTGTGGCCGCAGATACGAATCTCGATGTGTAATCCTCATATCATTCACAGAGTTTTACATTTCATTGATGTTTTGGGCCGACTGGTTTTTATGGGTTCACTCATTCACTACCTGCTATATCCACCACACTTCCACATAACCCTTGGACAAAACGAGCAAGGCACTCGAGAGGTCATTCTTACTTTCATGTCTGCCGCATCACTCGCTCGACGGTGGTCAATACATACTCTGCCGGCGATGCTTGTATTCCCACATTCGTCATGACTCTTCCATCTGTCCCTTTACCTGGAAATGTCCCATTCTCTGTGCTTCACATTGCCCTCCTACTCCAGCTGGTTCTCCTTCACCTACCTAACTCTCCCAGCTTACCTTCCGCAATAAAGCCTGAGAGCACCATACCCCTCTCTACGTTGCTTTCAGCACGGAGCGACTCGCATCGTCATACCAGTCACCCTCTTTTTCTTTCCGGTCCTATTACTCACGACATTCCTCGTATCTGCCTCGCTTGTCGACACTCCCCTGTTGGTGTTGACAAACACTCTGGAAGTAGCTCCGTTGGATAGCCGATTCTCGTTCTTCATCCTCTTCATCACTGTCATTATGTTATTACTGGGTGGACTTGGCGTGGCCTTGGCGATGTTCCCAACCTTGGCATCATCAGCCACATCAACAAGTAAATGGGATCATTACTCACGAGAAATCGGGTTGCACGCACGCAGGTCATTTGTGGAAGCCCTTGTCCAATATGAGCCTTATTACTTTCCGGTTCCATTCAACTTGCTCCAACTTGTTGTGCGAGTGCCTTGCATAGCGTTCTCTTGGTTGGGGCATCCAGTGATTCCGTACACAGAGTCAGTGGAGCGGGTGCTGTGGAGAGTCAGTGTAGGATTGATTGGAGCTGTGATTTCTGGCTTCTGGCTTTGGGGTCTAGCGTGACCCTACCCGATAAACGTGTTGGGTATTATTAGATCCTGGTATTATCGTACTTCCACAGATACCGGCATTACTTTTTAGTGTAGTCCATACCAAGTACTTATGGGATAATTGCTCAAATCGGAAAGTTCAGACTCGAAACTCGTTGCGACCAACTCTCATGTCGAAACGGAAGGCGGAACCCTCCAAACGACTTGCGAAACGACGGAAGGGAGAAGTCCCTGCCTTTGGTGCAGAAACTCAGGATGATCGGGTCAATCTCGCATCGAGCCTCTCTACAGCATCTGCCTTTTCCACTCGCTCAGTGTCATCCACTGGACCAATTCCTAACCTTTCAGCATTATGCGCGCGCTCCTTCGTCTCAAACCTGCGCGCACTACACGAAACTCGTGATGATTGGGAAAGCACACTCAAGTGGTTGAAACTTATACCTGACAATCTGGTGCCCAAACTGTTCGCTATGCTGAGATCCTCCTGTCCAGAAATCCTCACCAACGCAATGATAACTTCCGTATGCACATTCCTTACCCCCCCGATATGCTGCTCATCTTCTGTTAGTATTTTTTACGAGGCCCATCGATCGTACTGACCAGTGACCTCCCAGCAGTGAACAAAATTACAATTTTGGCTGTCCCTGGAGCTGGAAACTCACTGCATGAGTTACACCTTACAGGATTCGTTAAATTCGCTGACTCTGTGTTTGCAACTGTCCTGCCGTCCTTGCCGTCCCTCAGAGTCTTGGTTCTTCGGTGAGTGTGATTCACGACTGCGGTTGGGAGGCCCTGATTTTGTGCAGTGGTTGCGTCAAAGTGGGGCCCGCCACTGCGGAAGCTGCTGCACGGTCTTGCCCCTTGCTTTCAACCGTGAACTTTAACTACACCGCTGTGCCGCCTGTGGCGCTTGTCCCACTCCTGAAAACTTGTCCTGACCTTAAGGTGCTAAAGCTTGCCGGGATACCGAACTGGGTAAGTAGCTTAAACTTTTTTGAACTGTTGATTCATTGCAGCCTAGACTGATGCAACCTTTGCAAAATTATCTTCTGCTGTATTCCAAGACGAGAGTTTCAAACTGAGGAATATACAAACATTGAAACTACGTCATTTGGGCCTTTCAGAAAGCTCAATTAGTTCTTTTTTGGCCCGCTGTCCGAACCTCATTCGGCTGGACCTCTCCTTCACGCATGTCCACCGACCACTACTGGTTGTGTTAACAGAGGCGAGAATTGAAAAGCTGTCCTTGACATCTACTGCGATTTCCAGCGTTGATATTGTGGCGCTCGTCTCTAGCCTTCCTCACATCAAATATCTGGCTCTCGGGGCGCTGGGAGGTAGACAAGGGTCGTCGGTAGCTATTGGGAACACCTCTGCGATGACGATGACGGACCAGACGCTGGAGTCATTGACAGACGTGTTGAAGGATTTTGGGCAACTCGAAAAGATCAGTCTGGTCGGAAATACAAAATTGGGGGCTACTTTTCGTGGTAGTGGAGCCCTGGGATACTTCATTCAATGCGTCGGAAGGAAATGCAAGGTTGGTATCCATTGCATTTTTTTTAAAAGCTATGTCATGCCTGAATTCTGTATCAGTACCTCAACTTGTCAGGCGTGCATCACCTACAGTCTCTTCATCTTTCTGGGCTCTTGCCGCAAGATGCCGAAAACCGACCACCCAGACTCGAACAGCTCATTCTCAACAACACCGGTGTGGAGGATGATGCCACGCCTTATCTGGCATGTTGCCCGAATCTTGTGGTGCTGGAACTAGCGGGTACAAAAATAAGCAGTAAGCGGACGTGCTATCTTGGGTTTTGCCTTGTGGTTGAAGTACTGCAGGTGCTGGTCTCTTTTCTGTTATCGACGCCTGCCCTAAATTACAAACGTTGAACCTCACAAGCTGTAGGGGCGTAAGTGTGACTGATAGACGTCGTTTTTTCGAGGTGCGTGTGGCTAGAACAAGACCTGCATGATTGGGAGTATTAATTATGTAAAACATATATAGGCGTGGAAGCACAACTCAGAAGAAACTTGAAAGAGTCATGTTTTCTAGTGGGATCTAGGAGTTCACCGGTACCCACAGTGGGAATCAGGCGGTTTACTTCCGCAGAACATCCTTCCATATGTCAGATACACTTACCAATCAAGTCCTCGCGCGCACGATGTGTGAGAACGGAATTTTGCAGAGCGCATTGTCATTTACAATGAGCTAGATGATTGTTACATAATTTCTCTGGATCGCGTAGAGTCGGCCAATAAAAAATGGACAATCCTTTTTGTCTCCTATATTCATTTGTGTACGCGTTGTTTGGTTAGCTCTACCTTCCATTCTTTGTTAAGTATGTCGCCCCGGGGTGGTGTGATATCGACTACTACTACAGTGTTAGCACCCTCATTCATTTGTTTCTCTTTGGCCTCATCTTCTGTTCCTAACACTCGTTACCACTCGACATTCATTCATGTTTCACTATTCTGGACGTCTGGCTGGGCTCGACGAAATGATCTTGAAGATCAGCGCTCCTTCAAAAATTGCATCTGCAGTATCAACATGTACCCTCGACGGCGAGCCATACCTTAAGGTCAGGAAGGTCAAAAAGCGCAAGGCTCAGCGGGTATCTCGTCCACCCCTTGCGGACAAGACACTGCCGGCTGTGAATCATGCTGTATGTAATAAAAAACTCGCTCACCGGCTGGCCTTTAAATATCACTGAACAGTCAATTCAGCACCCCCACGCTTCTGGGCCCTTAAAGATACAGCGTAAATCATCGGAAAAACCTGCCGCTGTTGAGAAGCCCCGCGAGGAGCAGCAGAAGCTTGTTCCTCCTGACCAACCCGTCACTCACGTCAACAGATTGCAATACAATATTGAGTCATTTCGCCCCCTTCCCCCTGTGCCATCTGCATCCACACTGCAGCTACCTTCCTTTCTCAATTTTTCAACCACACATTCGTTAGCATCTCCTTCGCCTGTAAATCAGTGTCGTAACAAGTCTTCCCGCTCCCTCCCAGCCACTATTTTGTTCCGTCATTCATCTAGCCACATCTCATCTACTGGACGAGTGGTTGTTCGCAAAACTAAGAACAAAAAGGTTTATGAAGGACCGCACTGGATTCCTGCCTTCCACCATCCAAATAGTCCTTATGTTCCGTGGCCATCTGCCGTACGGCATCGCATTCTTCCTCCATTGATGCCGGAATCACCTATCTCACCTCTTTACTCACGTAGTGGAGCTGTCGCACCAGAGCCATGGGGCTCGAATTCTACCACGGAAACACAAACGAATGTGGAAAAGCGTTCCAGTTCTTGGAAGAGCTTCAAGAAATCGGTTAGGAGCGGCCTAAAGAGCGTTAAGAGCGTCGTCTCGCGCATTGGCAAGGTCCCGAAACTCTCCTGTGGGCGTTCAGATATAAAGATGACGAATCGTAGCGACGACCCGGTCTCATCTGCGGGTGACTGTATGGTGTTTACGCAGAACCCATCCCCAGTCTGCTCTGATTCTCCTATCAAAGATATCTCTGTCCCACGAGCTTCGTTGAGCAGTCTTGTATCATCAGACTCTGCTACCCTAGCTGCATGGCTAGCTGAACGGCATACCTCTAACACTTCATACGAGTCTCCTGGGATGTCAGTGGAAGAGTACGAGATGATGGGTAGTTGGTTGGACTTACGTGTCGGAGATGGGGAAGGGGTCTGTGGCGTTCCGGATTGTGATGCCCATACTTCAAACGGATTGCCCGCCACGCTTTGCCACAGACTGCGGGATTTCCATTCAGCAGTACCTGTCGACGCCACCTTTAACGAACCTGGGCCGAAGAAGACGACGTTGCCTGTATCCACGCTGGACCTTCATTCGTGGCGACATCCATTTTACTCCCTTCCACGGCTACCATCGCAAGCATTTGTCATATCTACGAAGGAATTGAAGACCTTGGACGACCCGAACGTTGAACGTTTTGTAATGTCCAAAAAATCACGTGAAATAAGTATGCCTGGAGGATGGGCGTTCACATCATGACTCGCTGTGGACTGATGTATATTTATGACAAAACCTAGCATTGTGGCGTATGTGTACTTGTTCACCCCCAAGTGTACTGGATGGCACACAATCTTATTTTATGGGTTGTACTTCATCGATAATAACTGTACAGGCATATCTTTTCTATTCTTTTCTATTTTGTACCAATAGTCACTGTAGTTTTGTTCATAATTTTCATTTCATCCGTTTGCTTCCGACGAAGAACAAGAACAAGGCAATCACTATGATGGGACATCGCCTTGTCCGTAAAAGGAAGGTGTTGAAGATGGTGAAACCACAAACAATGCCGTCGAAGCGTGTGGACACGTTTAAGTTGCGCTGTGGCCGCTTGTACTTCAACAGCAGATTATAAGGACCGAACATAATTAGACTATGCGAACCACATATCACTCCCCCCAGCATCATCCCCTACCTTTCATTTAGCCTCCCTCTACTTGCTTCATCATGACCTTAGCACGACAGCAGATATCGCAGTCGGAGGCGGACTCAACCTTGCTAGTCTCTCGAATATCGTCTCCGAGTCCAAGCTGCCACGACGAGAAATCAGTAAATGGACTCCCTACATACGCCGCACCATCCATCTTTCCACGCGACTACAACGTGCCATCATGCATAGACCACACTTCACAGTTCTTTGAGCTTCTTACTGCGCCCTATCATCCGCCAGCTTCCCTGAGTCCTTTGCGGCGTGCAACGCCCCGTCAAGAAGATGCGGAGAGGTGTGCAGCAATGGTAGACTGGGGCGATACGGACGAGGATTCAACGCCACAAGAGGGATCTTCTTCTACCCTGTCTTCGTTGCCTGAAAGTTCCGCTAAGGATATCTCGATATACGTGCCACACGGTCCATACGCATGGGCAGCTGGTGAGGATATCCAACAAACAGAGACATTGTTATCCCTACGACGTACGTTTTATCGCGGAGTTATCTTTGTTCGTCTTACTCACAATGATTTAGAGGGCTCGATGTGCTCAGCCTATATACAAACTGGTGTTATTGCCGGACGAAAGATCACTTTTATCAGCCGACGGTGAGCAAATGTCCCGAGTGATGATGGTCATTGACTTAATATGACATAGATGGAATCTGGACAAGCAAGCGGATTGGATCGGTTTTGATTCCGAGGTTCGTGCACATAATGCAAATCATTCGTCTCCTGAATGTCTGTCTTTCAGATGGCTCTCTACAGCTCAGAACAATACCTGAAGCCCCTGCAAGGCGTCATTGTCCCTCGCATAATCGGTGTACACATTCTGCCAGGCGCGATCAGCATTGCTATGGAATTACCCCATCAAAGTTTTTGGATGGAGGCCTCTCCTACCATGCCCGACGTCCTCAAGGAACGTGCTATGCAAGGGCTCGAGATGCTCCATTCGCGAGGTATTCTTCATGGAGATATTGAACTTCGTCATGTTCTCATCGGCGGGGACGGCGCCGTTACATTCATCGATTTCCAACTGAGTCGAACTACCAATCCCGACGAATCCGTGGGCTTGGAGAAGGCGGAGGACGAAGAGTTTCGTTTCGAGAAACGCTTGCTTGCATTCAAGCTTGACCTCCACGGTGCTCGGGCGAGTGAAATCCAGAAGACTGAAGCTTTCGTACAGCGCACTAAGCGAAATAAACGGAGAGATGCGTTGTGGAGACGTCGCTCCCATGGAGCTCGCACGGGATACATTCCGCCTTATGAGGAGGAGCCTGAGGAGGAAAAGATTGTACCGCCTGTCCACCCTCACGACTTGCAGGATACGTGGATGAAGAATTCAGACGCTCCCCCAATACGCGTCGTTGTTCCTGGACAGAGTACGGAAGAGGTGAAAACTGCTATTCGGACATTCTTTGAGTCTCTAGCAGAATCCTGTCCTGACCAAGCGCTTTCTCAACCACTACCTTCTACTGGGGACAGGGCAGAGGCGTCTGAAGCGGCATCATCGACATCATCTCTCACGTCGGCAATCGATCTCTCTCCAACTGCAGTCCACAAATCGTCACCCTCATTGGCGGGACGCAAACGTCATAGAGAATCTTCCCCCCACGCCTCTCATGCTTCATTCGACTCGCGACCCTCAAAACGTATTCGTCATGAAACAGAACCTTCGTCATCTGCTCGCGTCTCCTCCACTATCCATCCATTGCCAGCAATGTCCAGGGTCAATCCTCGTGATCGTGTACACATGTGGTATTCAGATCTGCCCGACAATGTTGAAGTTCCTCCCGCTCCCGTCCGTGTCAGACCTCTCTCCATGACCGCCGCACTTATTCGACAACAAAATATTGCACTTTGTCGTGAGGCAGGGCTTCCTCACGCTGAATTGGTCGAGAGGGGCGAGGTTTCACCCATGGACGCGGTTCGTCACTATTTGCTAGCCAAGAAACGTAGAGGCATAGCCCGAGGCAATCTAATCCGGGAGCGGGATCGGGATGGATACTCGCCATACGTTCACCATATAGAGAGGTCACGCCAACGTGAGCGCTATCTCATGCTGAAGGACGTGAAGAACGCGTACACCGCGACCTGTGCAAATGCCCCCAACCTGTTAGATATCGCAATGCCAGCAGGAGATGACACATTTTCCACTTTGCTCCACATGAACGAGCACAAAGATATACCTGAAGGACCCAGAATATTGCAAAAGACAGAATACGAATTCGTGCAGAATAGCCGGAAACAGGCTATCGTACTTACGCCCTGTCGAGGGGTACTCAAACGACGAAGAGAGGATGACCCAGTTCAGAACTTCCTGCCTGCGACGAATTCACCTAATCCTGCGGTACCTGTCGCTGATACTGGCAGCACTATTCCTCCGCCTCGCAAGAAAGCTCGAACCAAGGGCCCATCCCGCAAACCAGCACGTGCCCGTATACCCCTGTTCCACACATCAGATCCTGGGTCATTGGAGAGCAACAGAGCAGCAAAGGTCAAGCTTCCGCATGACCGTGATCTGGCTAGGCAGTGTTCATCATCACAACCTGCATCAAGCATCGACTTTACACCACCATCGTGGCGCGGTCTATCCGTTTGGATGGGATCTTTAATGGGATGGTCACACTGATCTTGGAACATTTTTACCTTATTGATACCCCCACTTTTCGGATTTCGACTTTCCGTGTAATATCTGTTGATTCAAATGCTTAATACGAAGGAACAAGTATATTCCTGTGATAGATCTCGGGGGAAACCGAGAAGACTTTACTCCGTGATTGAAGCATGTCAGAACCAAGCTGCGCAGGTGTATAAAGTTACCATGCGTGAATGCAATCTCACGGTGAAGTTGAGGGGCCGAGCTTACTTAAGCATAGGCGCGTGCAGCTCGGACGCAGCGGAATGCTGCTGAGCATCGCCGAGCGATTTCTCACCTCAGACCGTTTCCGAACTGGCTGCTCGCGTCGCTGCCGCTTATCGTGCACATGCCATCATGCAATTCCTCCTGCTCGCTATAGATTCAATTAATCACGCCTTTCCCAAAGGATCGTCGGTTTTTCACATGAAACGACATAGTCCGTGAATTCAGGGCCTCAGGGAAATCCCTTAGCGTACCTGCGCAGAGTCTTGTATCCTAAAGCCTCATCCGCCCAACTATATCATATCATCAATCTGCAGGCACCGCTTCGCTTGGCAGAACCAGCAGATGGGCCAGGCCCAAGTGCAGCCGTTTGTCACCGCATCATTGCTGTGGTGGCTGTTAGCCTCGCAACCTTGTAGTCCAACTGGAGGTCACAAGAACTGCGGTCGGCCCGATGCCCCAGTTTCCCTTGGCTCAAGACGAGCCCACCTTTCTTCCTATGGTATTAAAATTCTGTGGCAATTCCGCGTGATCGGTTTGTTTTTAGAGCACATGCACATTGCAGCCCAGGCCTACACCAAGCTGTTGCGAGATCCGTCACGGGGCAGGTCTGAGCCTCCACACCATGTCACGAGAGCATACAGGAAGTGTTTGCCCAGCCTTGGCTTGTCAAAATGCAATTACTAGCTGTAGTAGCAGCTGAAAATAAGATACAGTTGGCAAATTAGAATTGATTATCAACAGTCCCCATGGTAGGTTACCGAGTAGCCAAACTCACTCATTTCTAATGGAGTGAGAGACTGTGGAGATACATACTTTAGAGGTATGACCACGGACACATGGCAACCATTAAATGAAAAGCAAGTAGTAGATGATCGATTGATCAGTGGGTCACTGCTCCGTGCGCGTGAGTAACGTGATGTACGTCGATTCCTGTATTGATCTGATGCTTATGCTGTACAATATTATAGGAACTACGTGTTAATGCTCATACCTCCTTCCAGCCAATTTCACAGATAGATCCGAGTCTGAGGAGGAGGAGCGATGCATCCACATCGTGCCTGACCTGCGTAATCCCGCTCGGTTAATTCGGGTATGTCACTTATCGGACGTGGCGTCTTTATTCAATCAAACAGTCCGTAAAGAAATCACTGCCACGCCCCCACACGCTCATATATCCATGGGCCTTACTTAGATCCAAGTCTTATCTCTTCCTTCCTACCTTCACGAGCGCATCCCTGAAATGAATGTAGAAAAGACAGACCCTACTGCTTATCACACTAGCAAAGGCGAAAGCTCTGACGCCTCAGACCGCGATGGAGAGTCTGTCCGGGGGCCCGCGCGGCCCACCCTCCAACGCAAACTTAAGAATCGTCACGTCGCCATGATCAGGTTTGTTTTCTTCTTCTTCTTTCTTCTGATCAATTCTCACCTCCCTCAAGTATTGGCGGTGTCATCGGTACTGGTCTTTTTGTTGGAACCGCAAACTCTCTGAGGAATGGAGGTCCCATTGGTCTCTTGCTCGGTTACATCGTCATGGGCTCCATCGTCTATTGCGTCATGATCACTTTGGGAGAAATGGTATTCTTGCTGCACATCCTAGACGTACCTACCTGACCTTTATTTCCGTAGGTTGCTTACCTGCCTATAGCTGGTGGTCACATCAAACTGGCTGAACGTTTCGTTGACCCTGCGTTCTCTTTTGCCATGGGTTGGAATTACTGGTATAACTGGACTATTGTCTGTACGTTCCATTCTTCCTCCTTCATTTCTTACATTTACTCACCTCTCATCTTTCAGCACCTGGTACTTGAGTTCGATGCATTTTTTAGCATGCCTGCTGACATGTTTACCATCTCAGCCGAAATTTCTGCTGCTGCATTATTGATAAACTATTGGAATAAAACCGTCAATGATTCCGTATGGGTCGTCATATGTCTTGCCGTCGTTCTCACCATTAATATGCTCGGTGCTGGTGCTTACGGCGAGGCCGAATTCATATTTGCGTGCGTACCGAGTACTATATCCTGATCTCGTGTCCTGAGATTACTACAGATCCATCAAGGTCATCACAATCACTGGTCTTATCATTCTCGGTATAGTCATTGATTTGGGAGGTGCACCAAACCATGACCGCATTGGATTCCGCTACTGGAAAAATCCTGGACCATTCGTTCAGTATGATGGCATCCCAGGTGCCAAAGGACAATTCCTCGGCTTCTGGGCTGTTCTGACGGAGGCTGCTTTCTCGTTCATTGGAACCGAGATTGTTGCTGTACGTTATATTCTAGGCTTATCAATAAATATATTGCTTACGAGTCTCACTTAGATTGCTGCTGGAGAAGCCAAGAATCCTCGTCGTACCTTGCCCAAAGCCATCCGTCGAGTATACATCCGTATATTACTTTTCTACATCGGTGGAACACTCATCATTGGTCTGCTTGTACCATCCAACAACCCATCCCTCAATTTGAACAGTGGAACCACCGCCCAGTCTCCATTCGTCATTGCTATCGAAACAGCTGGAATCAAATCTCTTCCTTCTGTAAGCCACACCTTTTTACCTAGAAATTTCTCATTCCTATTCAAAACAGATCATCAATGCTTGTTTGTTGACCTCGGCATGGTCCGCCTCATCTAGTGATTTGTATACTGCGTCTCGTGCGATCTGTGCGTGTATTTATCTGTCAGCCAACTCATCGAAATTAACGCACTTCGTAGATGGTCTTGCGGCCTCGGGAAATGCTCCCAAGTTCTTCCTAAAAACCACGCGCAACGGGTTGCCTTACATTGCTGTCCTTTTCTCCGCCGCTTTCTCCCTTCTTGCCTTCATGGCTGTGTCCACGGGTGCGGGCTCAGTGTTTGACTGGTTTTCCAACATGACATCCATCGCTGGCCTTATGACATGGTTTGGTATTTCGGTGACGTACCTCCGCTTCTACAAGGGCATGCAGGTGCAAGGCATCGACCGCAAGACGCTTCCTTACTACACAAATCTCCAGCCATACGCAGCGTGGTGGGGAGCACTTGCAACGGTCACCGTATGTTTCGTACGTCGACCTTTCATATCTGCTAATATTGTTTAGACTGACTATTCCTCCACTCTCTAGTTCAGCGGATTTAGCGTCTTCCTCAAAGGAGAGTGGAGTACTGCAAATTTCATGACCAACTACATCCTTCTCATTACCTGGCCAATCATGTACCTTGGCGCTCGTTTCTACTATGGCTCTAAGCCCGTTGCTGCAGAGGACATGGACTTCACGAGCGATATAGCTGAAATTCTGGCGGACACGTATGATGAACCTCCGCCAAAGAACAAGATGGAAGCATTCTGGCAATGGCTGGTAAGCATAGCTACTCCATTTTGCAATTTCTGACATCACTAACGTCACCTCACTTGTAGATGTAATTATACCTGCAATAATACCTAAAGTCCGTTGATTATATCACTATTTTGTAAGCCCTCATGACCAATTACCCGACATACCTGGTTGTTTGTCGTATGACTACCAATATAATAATATCTAGTCAACTTGATCCATAGTCTTGCTGACCAAAATGCGACCTTGTCCTTACTTTTAGACAAAAGCACAGCCTGTATCTAGCAGAGAAACGCGGTTTTTTTTGATCGTCCATGGGACCAGTGACTATTTACATACTATCGTTCACACCTACGATTAGTAGAGTATTTCACAATTCTGTCTGTTATTTCAACACGCTATTGAAATTGGGATCTGAAATTTGAAACGCTCCATTGCATCGCGGCGGAATGAGGTTTCGGGACTTATAATGATTTCATGTATTCTACCTGGCCATACGAGAGTTAAAAGCGTAATGAGTGAAATACAGTGGGAAGATAATGTTGAGGACGGAAACCGAATGCAACATGCAGGAAACTTAATGACAGTATATATACGTATCAGAGTGCCCATCCAGCGAGCTAGAAATGAATGCACAGAGGTTGGGCACTAGGTTTTAGGCGCGATGGTAATCTTAAGCGTCTATGCTTTTGCAGAAGGTATATGCAGGTTAATGGCTGAGATATACCGTCAGCCAAAATAGGACCCTGGGTGTGTAGTTGTATTTACCTCTAAACCAGTTCAAAGCGTCAGAAGGTGATGGAGCATCGAAATAGAGGATAGCCTTGTTGTCAACCAGGCGCAAAACTAGGGTCGATGTTAAAATAGACACAACTTCTCCATTTCAGATCAACTTACCAGTTCCATGGACGATGCTTGCCGGCTGGGGTAAAGTCTGCATCCGCAGCACCGCCCACAGGTCAACCGCAGACATCGGATCCTTCCCGTCGCTAGGATCCCTGCAGAGAACAAGAAGGTCGTTACACAGTATTCCAATGAGTGGCCGGGGGTTCAGCTCTGGCGCTAGGCAATCAACTTGAACAGCAGAGGCGTCCCCCTGAGCATTGAACGTCTCAAAAGAAACGACCGTCTTTCGCACCACCCTAGTGAGCAGTAGGGGTCCATCCATAATAAGCCGTCTGACGGAAGCGTCAGAGGATTGTAAGCTGGTGCTTGCGTCCACAACTCACCGATGTGGTTGCACCAGAGGGCTGGGGAATTTGCCTCGTATTCTTGACTGCCATTGAACGAGTTTTCGTCGGGATTCAGACTCTCGTTTGCCTTCATTCATGTTATTTGCCAACGAAGATATTTCTGCCAGAGCTCGGTCCAGCGAGTCATCTAAAAAGGTATACGATGGTGGAGTGCTCCGCAAAAGCTCTTCCAACTTGACAGATGATTAGTTAATCGTGTCATATACAGACCAGTGCGAACGCTTACTAGCAGGCGGTACCGTGGTATTCGTTGGACTGGTAAAAGCAAATAGCCTTCCATATTAAGTTGTGAATGGCGAGGATTCAAGCGGCAACGTTTCAAAAAGTGCTTTATTCGTTTCCGTTGTCCAGACGTTAAATGTGCTGTATGACTCGGAGAAGATGGATCAGGCACCACGACTTTCTCTGAAGGAGAGGAGATAGCAAGACCAAGCCCAACAAGTTGAGCAGTGCTGGAGGAGGGTGTTATGGTAGAGCCTGGGCTGATGTTTCCTGCGACAGGCCTATCTGTCGACCAAAATCTGATGCGCTGGACAGAATTGTCAAAGTTGCTGCGCATACTCTGTGAGCAAAGAGCAGAGCACGAAATATTCATGTACTCACTTGATATATGTCGAGTACATCCTCATGAAAGCAGCATATCTCAAGAAACATCCAGCCACAGCTGTCGCTACCTCCACGGACAACTGACCGTCAGGATCAAACTCTTCAATTCCAGGAGGCTTTTGTAGCAGCGGAGCCGCTGCTTTTTCCAGCGACGGAAGGAAGCTTTCCTTGTGGAACGAAAAGAGTGCTTCAATGCCACTGAAAACGATCTTCCTCTCTGCTGAGGGGATGGTCGTTTCCTTGCTAGAACCAACACCACTGATCAGGTTGACAGGAGCAGCACTAGGCTTGATGTATATGTCGACAAGTTCTTGGAGGCCTTTCACGTACGTCTTCTCCGTCCTATAATTACAGTTAACAACATCCACCACAGCCAACAATTAAGAATGCTTACTCGACAATCTCTCGAACCACAAGTGCACGCCTGCTCTTATCGTCCTTGTACTTTCGCTCATCTTGAGAACAGTCCGAGGCAGCAACGCTGACCGTCTGTGAAGCCGTCCCACTGCGCAAACCGGACATAGTATCAGGAGACCGTAGCTGCGCAGACATGGATCCTGCTCGAGAAATCGTCGACATTGCGGACGTATCGAAATTTGTCCTCTCAATGATCGTCGGCCTACGCGAGCGCATTCCGCTCGACAAATTCTCTTCCCCTCCGGAATACACGCTGACGGTATTACCACCCTGAGACAGGCCGAGATCATTCATATCCTTCAAGTACGCCATAACAGAGCGTAAAGCCCGTGTGTATGCCTCTCGGGTTCTTTCCTCCTCTCTTCGAGTAGCAAAGTCGACGCTATCTGAATCCGGAACTGGACCTGACGAGATATTGGACCCGGGCTCATCCGCGTCATTTCCGCCTGATAGACGTTCCAGAAAGGGTACAGGTGACGATGAAGGAATAGTCACTGTATCATCGACCGGTAAGAAACTCCTTCTTCTGGATGACCGCGGAACAGGAGAAGATGATGGAATAAGGAAACTGCCAGGAATAGCAGGCGGCGGAATAGGGGAAGCCTTTTCGGAGGTTGGAGTCTCATTCTCAGTCTCATTCTCTAGCTCTGGTGGGGAAAAAGTGACAGGAGGGGCACCACCCGTGAATGGCCCAAAAATTTCCGTAGTAGAGAAGCGAAGGTCAATCTGAGGCGACGTGCTTGAGTGCGGCGTCGTAGGATTTGAGGCAGATACAATCCCCGACTCGGGCTGAGACGTGCGGTTGTGCGTAGTGGTCGGACGATATGGAGAAGCAGGAGAGTCGGGTCCAGGTCGCATCTTCCCCATCGACATTTTCTTCAAGAAACCCCATCGCCCGCTCTTTTCTCTGTCCTTGGAGTGAGATTGGGACTGCCTTGCAAGGCTATTCCTCTCCCCATAACCTGGTGAAGATCGAGGCGGATCACGTGCCAGCTTTCGACGCGGAGAAGTTGCCGGTGAGATAGTTTCGACGGCAGATATACGTGAGGACTCGGGAGCTGTGGGCTCTAGAGTGCCTGAAGGCGGATCGAACAGTGCCTGAGGTAAGGATGGCCGCGGATTACGCGTGACGGTAGAAGATGACGAAGAAACGCCAAGACTGGCGTATCGTTTGGGTACACTCAGGCGATCGGATTCCGGTGAGGCACCCACCACGGTAAGCAAATTCAAGCTGGACGCTGAGGTCGAATAATTCGGGAGCGCTGGGAGGGCAGGGGTGACGATGGGTGAGTCCTGCGGAGAAATTTGAGAATCACGTTGATCGAAAGATGAACGTAGTTCCCCCGCGCTCTTCATTCTCCGCAGATCGTGATCTGTGTAGTAACCCGAGTCTTCCACGCGCTTCGACATCCCGAGTCCATCAGCCACCTCAGTTCTGGGGCGCGATTTTGAACTGAAAAATGATCCATTTGGAGCAGTCTTGGTGCGTATTAAACCCCGCGGAGCAGCCTTGGGGAGGGGTAGCGTTGAAGGAGAGGTTACGGAACGACCGAGAAATGGAGCACGGGCTGGCGTAATAGTGTCGTCATCAAATTGAGAGACTGATGGCCCCTCCGGACCCGCACTAGTAGGCTCCGACTCCGTGTCTGTCTCTGGCCCCATAGACAAATCAACGAGGCTGGCGGGAGAAGGGGGGATAATGGATGCCGAGGGGGGATAAAGTGGTGGTACCGAAGTTTTAGCGAGCAGAGGCTCGACCAAAGCTTGCCAAGGTCCCTGAAACGGGTTGCCATCAAGATAAAGCTCCTGCAATGAAGGCAAGAGGCACAGCCAGCTGGGTAGGGAATGCATTTTGTTCCTCCGAACGCTAAGGGTGTGAAGCTTATCGAGCACGCATAATGAATCGGGAAGGCTACCAATACCAGTAGAATCCGCGATGAGCACACGCAAGGACGTGAGATTAGTCAAGAACGCGGGCAAGACTCGAAGAGGATTGGAAGCGACATTGAGCTCTTCCAGGTTCTCACATGAAGCAAGGGCAATAGGAACCGCATTCAAGAAGTTGGCGGAAATGTCGAGCGCGAGTAGGGTATTGCATATTTGCGGTAGGACGCCCAGCAGGAAAGTCGGTACCGTACCGGGTGTGCTAGACGATCCCAGTAGTAGATGCGTAGTTCCTGATGAAGGTGGTGTCATGAGTTGGATAAATGCCTGGAGTGAATAACACCCGCACTCACCTGGCTCAACACGTAGCTGGACAACTGGGATGCCTTCGCCTGTAACAATGAGGCCGCGGCCTTCTTCCGCTACCACTACCGCAGATGTCCTTTCCTCCTCCTTGTCGTCAATCTCGTCATCTTCCTCACCGAGGTCGTCAGTTTCTTCGTCACTTGTCAAACCAACTTCATCTCTCTCATCTACTGTTTGCCAACCCATGTCGAAGCTAGGGTTTTCTCGAAGACGTGGCATGCCGCTTTCATGCATGCTGTTAGTGTTATTGTTATTTTGCCCGATGGAAGATGACCTGGATCGAATACTCGCTGAGTATTCTGACCACCTGGTTTGGTCTATTGGAGTCCTTCCTGCAGACGAAGGAGTAACGGTCTTGGTCTGCAAGATCTGGTCCACGTCATCAGACGAAATTCCCACTGCGACACCAATCTCGTCGTCCTCTCCTGTAGCAACGTGAACATGGCCATAGTCACTCGATGTTAGTGCACTTCCGGAGCTAGTGTATGCAGACGAACGTGTGGATGCGGAAGAGGAACCTTCGGAAGAGAGAGCCGGCAGGGTGGAAGAGAGCCTATCAGACATGCGAGAATATTGGGAACGTTGGGGATATGGGTCTGGGAACTGAGAAGGATCTGGGAGCGGTGGCACCTTGGGGGGTCGTGCAAATGAATGTGTTGGAGATGAATCTAACCGAAAAGAAGATTCGCCCTCGGAGACCGACCGCACAAGAGGTGTTTGTAGAAATGAATGGTCTGGTACGAGGGGAATGCCAGCAGATGGAGACTCGTCTAGACTTGAAGTATCCGCAGCAAGTCTCATATTGGTTAAATTCTGAGTACCGTAATGTTGGGAACAGGTCCCAGATTCACCAGGTACAGATGGCGTCGGGGAGCGTGAGCGGGATCCGGGGTGGTGATTGGGAGAAAGTGAGCTGGAAGGCGGTAAGGCGGTTGATGGATGGTCTAGATTTTAAAAATGGTGAGCAAAAAAAAGGTCGGGTAATGAACGTCGAAAACAAGGAAAGAATTATTGTGGTAAGCGCCGAGGAAGCACTCATTAAGTTAAGTGCATGATACGCTAAATTGAAATACTGCACTGAATGATATAACTCACCAGGTCCCATCTCTGAGTGTATCCAACTAGTTGAACTTGATGGGGCATGATTATGAATTGGTGGCATTGGTAGTGGTTTTTCGTATAATGAAGTATAACCAGCTGGCCTGAGTACGTTGGGATGGTCGTTCCTGATAAGAAGCTTGTCAACAGAACAAGGGAGGATGATAAAAGTTTGACTTTACATGAGTGCTCTGATGGTTACTTGCTCGTCCATGGGTGAGATGAGAGTGCTTCAAGAAACGTTCCTTGCCATTATGTATACTAGTGCTCACTCTCATGTTGTTACATAAAACACGTTTTCTTTCCCATAAATTAAGCAAAAAAAAAGTTACTGTATAACCCAGTGCGATGCATTCATCATATCTCCATCACCGCGACATGGTTACATCACACAGCTGTTCAAAGGTGAAAGCTCTCCGAATCTAATTTTCTAGATTTCACACGTCAGCTCATGGTTATTCAATTATGCTGGAGCTAGTCCTAGTGACTTGTATCTCCGACATCAAATGCTTACAGCTGTCGACTCTCCACTCCTCGTCATTCCAACGTAACGAGGGCCAATATTGACAGTCGTTGCACACTTGGCTTCATGAGTAACACTCACTTTTTCCATTTACAGGTACAACAGGGCGAACAGTACCGTAGTCATCGCCATGTGTACGGGGAGGGCTTTCCCTCGAGTCAAAAAAAAACTTCCAGATGCTTATTCTTCAGCAGTGCAGGGTAACGGAGATAAATTGCCTTCAAAAATCGTACAAATCAGGACGCTCAGAACGGAACGCCACCTTTTTCTTTGGCTTCTTTGGCTTTGCAGGAACAAGGGAGTCGTCAGCATCGGGTATAGCCCGACTCGTAGAAGTATCGGACACTACCTCCTTGGAACGTTCAAATTCAACCTCCACAGTTGCAAGTGAGCCCTTTCTGCCTTCAGTCGCCAGAACAGCAGCGGGCATCGTTTCATGCACCATGTTGCCATCCAGTGCCATAGCATTCGAGGAAGGTGTCGTTCGCCGCTCAGTCACACCACCTTCCAAGTCCAGATGTAGGGTCTCAAAGATAAGACGTTTGCGCATACACTTGAAAGCAAGGTTATTTTCTCCACTTCCGCCCATCGACCCTGCAGCCGATGACAACCCGCGGAGGGTGGAATATTTATCACTGGCTGGGAGAATAGTATGGGGGGCCGGAAGCGTCAGAATTTGAACGATGCCGTGATGGGAAGGGAAAAGAGAAGATAGTGATGGGTTAGCTGGGCACATGACCGTCGTCACATCAGAAAATCTATGTTAGGCACACGTATCAATACTCACCACCAAATGCCGACATCGAGATTGCTGCATCACTTAGCCACCCCACTTTTTGAACCCACCCCGGTCCTCCCCATGTATCCGTACACATATGAGGAGCGAGAGATAGTGAGGCGCAAGCATTTGGATGCCGATGCAGAAGCCTTCGAAGCGAGTGCAGCAAGGCCAACACAGTCTATCATTGCATCAGCGACGATCTCCTCGTGCTTGCAAATGGCTGTATCTCACTGGTGGTTGCATGTCGTCCCAGTGGGGCGATCCTAAAGCAGGGATACATATTCGGACAGCGTGTGCATCTGTGCCGTTCGACAGTAGCTCCTCGATCTGTTCGATTACTCCCGTACCATCCTCAAATATATCAACATCAATCGGAATCAGTTGGGCGGATTGTCGTGCAGCATCAAGGGCTGTAGCGGGGATTCTGCAAGTCAAATCAAATGACAGGCAGAGATCGTCATTAAGACTATAATTGGTTGAACACCTCAGTATCATCCAGTGTGAGTAGAGGACTCACATACGAGTTAGACGAGACTGTTGTCTGAAACTTCTTCATCTGCTCATAACGCCAGGCAATCTTGATCTTATTATCATGCTGACTCGCCTTCTCATCGTCCGCATCCTCAGCTGTACTGGCTTGTGCAGGCGTCGATGGAGTATTCCCGGCCATCCAAATGCCCTCCCTTGCAAATCTCAGGGGTTCGTCATGGACGATGCAGACTTTCTGACCAGAGGCAAGACCTTGGGCTACGAAGTACTTCTGCACCAGTTCTCCGTATGCCGAGTGATGATCAGGAGCAAGGACAGCGAGAGAGCAAGACAAAGGTAGTCCCCCACCGAGAATATCATCAAGTGAAGGTATCCCAGTTGAAGTGATCACGGTAGAAGTGGAAAACGGGGAAAGACGAGTGCCTTGGGGTAGGTTAGCCCGACCTGACAGTGTTTTACGTTTGAAAGAAGACATTATAAGCGTCCTGCAGTAGATCTTCCCTGCATGAAGAGGTTACTCAATTTCAAATTGTATAATTACCGATGTGAAAAATATTTACATAAATATTTGTGACATGTTTCGCTTCAATGATACCCCCATCGTGGTTGCACCTTGCAGAGCCAGCCATCAAGAAAGTCGGTCTTACTTGTCTACATGTTCGTATCTAACAACCAGTTCCACGGACATTCATTGACGTCCTCCAGCTCATTAACTTCGGTTTTGCCTTTCACCTTTTCAAGGAAAATGTTGCCGGCCTATGCTTCGTTCGTGAATCCAACCACCCATCATCGACCCTTCTGATAAAATATAGATGGCTGGTCCTTCTATGCTTCCAACGCTCGACAACAGTGGCGAACTGGTCCTCGAAAGCATTCTCCCTCATCGGTTATTTCCTAATCAACTTGGAAGAGGGGAGCTTATAACCTTGACATCACCCGTTGATCCCTCTCGCATTATTTGCAAAAGGGTAATTGGCCTTCCGGGTGATGTAGTTTGCGTCGATCCAACTGGGCTCAAAGCTCATTCGACCGAGCATGTTCTCGTTCCCAAAGGGCACATTTGGGTTGCTGGTGACAACGCTGCCTGGTCAAAAGACTCGCGCGATTATGGTCCTGTGTCTATGGCCTTAGTAAGAGGCAGAATCGCTGCCAGGGTAAGTGCACAAATTTCTCATGCAACAGATTCCATGACGGCGAGACTTGCTTTATATAGATTTACCCGCTCAACCGGTTCACCGTCTTCTCTAAGAACGCGACTTACATCGAACATTGACACACGGGATAACAGTCTAGAATAGACAGGAATTATACACTGACGACGTGCTTTCTAATACAATGTGCCATATCGCGATTTGAAGGAATTCAAGATCAATACTATCGAGCAAAGTTCATCGAGTAACCGCCTTGACCATTTGGTTCAAACTTGAAGTTGTCAGTGGACAATCCGAAATTGCCTGACAGTTTCACCGTCAGGCTTATCAGTTTGCAGAGGAAAATGACGACATACCCAGTATACTATTGCCGAGGTTCTTCAGTTTGCCCGTCATTTCGGCCATTTCTTTCTTCTGAGCTGCTTGCTGGCGAGGTTCAAGAAGCTGCAGGCTCCGCTTGGTCTGTGCCACCTGAGGAGACGTAGGGGGTAGCAATTCCAGGAGTGACTTGTAATCTAGATGATTTTACTTAAGATACCTTAAGATGCCCTTGAGCAGTAAATCATACCTTCTTGTGCTTGTGTCAAAGATGACCATGTGTCGAGATGTTCGTTAGAAGCCGCTCGCCGCTGCAGGGCCTTGATATAGTGAGGGTCATCGAGTAATGCTGCAGCGAAACATGTAGGGATATTCTTTCTGTTTTTGCAGACGACTTACATTGGGTGCATGATTCAACTGCACCGCTGTAATCGCTCTGATCGATTACAGTGAGATCTTTGAAACATCAAGGATTGATTTGCATACAAGTTTTACCAGACATGCACCAATGTTGGCGTTCAACACGGCTCGAGCCTTGGCACATTCTGCCTCGAGCTCCGAGGGGATGCTGGCTGGCTCTGGCCCCTCCTCTCGCGTTGGCACCTCGCCTGAACTCGCCGATCGGGCACCACCGTGATCTGACGTATCATCCTGTGAGTTATCTGAGGAAGGAGGCTGCGGCTTTCGTCTGGGTAGTTGACTCAGAGCAGTTCTGTATGACACGAGAGCTTCACTCCATCTACTGGCCCGGAACGACTCATTGCCCTCCTGCTTCAATTCATCTGCCTCCGTAATGTTTTTCTGCCGTTCAAATTGATCAGATAATCAATACTCGACCCTGAATTTGACGCTCACCTTGATTTCGTGTTCATCGACGGACTCGTATGGGGTGGACACGTCGGAAGGTAAATGTTGGTCATCCGCCATCACGATGAATGAATTTGGTTTGGATCCAAGTTGCCAACTGAGAACTTATGAGTATTACACGCTATGTTTACTATGTTCCTCACGATATTTGGTGCGAAGTGAACGGCTGGTGTTATTTCATGTGCACTGGCTGATGGGCCACATTGTAAATCGTGCCGTTAAAATTTGATGCAGATGACCTAGGGTGACCAACTGTTGACAAATCATCACATAGAGCAATGAGAGCCGAACAAGGACGTATTCTACGGCGAACAGATCAGATACATCAACCATTCCTTGTTACACAGCTGAAAAAAAACGCTGAAAATGAGTCTCGCACAGTGGCATCGAATGACGCATCGATGATTATTCATGTATCGCGGCTGTAATGACAAGTCAATTTTGAACAGGCAGTCGCAGGTATAAAGGTCAGCGCTTTCACGCCCCTTTCTTTCAGCAAATTATCAAACTTACTCTTCTATCATGCCCAGCATCAGCGATTCAAAGTGCATCCTCGTCGTTGGATCCACTGCAGGAATAGGTCGGGCCCTTGCCCTTGCAATCTTGGACCTCCCTTCTCAGCCAACCGTCATTGTCTGTGGGCGCCGCAAGGAAAGGCTCGACGAACTGGTTGCCTCCCACAATGCCACCGGACGACTCAAAAGTGTCACTCTTGACGTGCTTTCAGAGCGCAACGCTCTCAAGTCTTCTATCGAAGATATCGTCAACACTTACCCAGACGTATGTACCCGTAGCACTGTCCCCTGTGAACAAGCTGACCGGCTTCTTAGCTTGACGCTGTTCTCTTCTCGAGTGGCATTCAACGTGCTTTCGACTTCACGAGGCCAGATACCATTGATCTCGACTGTAGGTCTCTCTCCCACTGTGCACCTATGACATACTAATTTCGGTCAGTTCTCGAGTGCGAACTCGCCACCAATTACACCTCAATTGTCAGAATGATCACCTTCTTCCTCCCTCATCTTATCAAGCTTGGGGTATGAGCATTTTTTATTCTTTTCTTGTTTATCTGACCCTCGTGCAGGAGCAAGGCCGTCCGACATTCTTGTACACAGTTTCTTCAGGACTTTCCATTGTTCCCGCCACTGGAATTGCTAATTACTGCGCGACAAAATCTGCTGTTCACAGCTTGAGTATCTCACTCGCTATTCAGCTTAAGGAGAAGAATGTTCATGTAGTCGAGATTATCCCTCCGTGAGTGACACTATTTGTTCCGTTGTCGTCGGTCTCATGGTCGATTAAAGACTCGTCGAGTCGGAATTGCATGACTGTGAGTTCCCTTCCAGTTTTCCGTGTCTACTGTCTCTTGACCTGCGCGTCAGTCGAAGGCACAACGCAACGTCTATCCAATTTCTGGCTTTCGCTCGAAGAATACACGAAGGTGACGATGGAGGGCCTTGTTCGAGGTGACCCATACGTTCCAGCGGGGATGGTCATCGAACAGCACAAACAGTTTGAGGAAGGGAAGTTGGAGGCTGCAACGAAGATGCATGGGCGTTTCAAGGCAATGACTCAGACATAAAGCACACGTATTGGAATGTGTGGAACGTAGTTTCCCTCTGCAATCAGGCTCAAAAGTGTATAGTGATTGTCGTTCATGTTCTTGTCTCAAAAAGAATTCTCTGGAATTTGGGAGTGCTGCACTACTGAAATACAATGCGAAAATCTGAGTCCCAATTGGAAAAACCAGGTTGCATATAGTTGAAGTAGTCAGGGACGTGTAAACGAGTCACTACAAATCCTCTGAATGCCTGATGAACAGTATTGCCTACTCGATGTAGTGTTCGTCATTTGACGCATCTCCGGTGGAGATATGTGTAGATGCCAAGATACTCAATCCAAACGGTTCAGCGAAAACTGCTCCGTCTTCTGGAGCAACTCGCTCATGTCTGGAACTGGTACAGGGACACCAGCGGATGCGGGGTGGATTATCTCCTGCTCGTCGCCACCAACCACTCTCATCGTAAACCCATTCGGTACGTTCGGCAATCGCACCGAGCCCAAGTTTCTCTGTCCAGGACGTTGAAATGGATTAAATGCGATGGGGTATTCTCTGGGCCGCGTAAGATTGTATATCTCCGAGCCAGGCATGCCTGCTGAGTGTAAGCGAGGGAGGGCATGGGCAATGATCTGGGGAATTGCATCTCTTTGAAGTTCGGCGGATTGTTCTGCGTATTCGGAGACGGCAAAAGGCGTATTATCAGTGTGACAGCACAAGATGACGAACTGCCACGCTGGGTAACTGGTGAGCCCAGCATTCAGACCGACGATAGCGTCTGGTTTGCTTCCTACGAGCAAAGGGAGCCGCGGGTCCCAATTTTCATGATCTCCGTGGAGAAAAAGGGACAGAGTGCTGGCTCCGCAAGATGCAGGGCTGGTGTAGGTGTAGACTGGCTCGTTCTGCTTCGCCTTCATAGCGATGCTATTCTTCTTTGCCTTACTAACAATAGAGTGGACTGCGATGCCGAAGAAAGTCATCTTGATATCTGTGTGAGGAAGCAGCAACGCTAGTTCAGAGAATCTAGCATGATGATGATAATCAGCATGGAAAGTTTAGCCGCTGACAGTCCCCACATACAGGGGAAGCATATTCAATTCAACTTCAGCGCCGATATAATGTACGTTGAGCGCCTGACGATTCTCTGAAGAACTTCTTTTTGGCCCTGCGACCTGGAGCACGTTCACCAAAAGCTGGTATACGGTGAGAGGGTAATGCAGCAACAAGGCTGCTGGTGATTCCTTGGGGATATTTCGCCACTTGTACCATGAATCCCAGTCCACGATATCCACGTTGGAAGCAAGCTCAGGCTCCGTGCCAAGCTCAAAAACCAATCGGGGGATTAAACGCTTCTCCAGTTTCCAGCCAGTCTCATCCGTCAATAGTTTATTTGAAAGCAGCATGTAGCCGTGTTCAAATCCCTTTGTATCGTCGACGCGAAGCGCTCCAGACGGGCCGGAAGTATTACTTGGCTGCTGAAGGTGTGGGTTGGAGCCTCCCGGAATGCTCCAGTAGCCGAAACCCTCTGCACCCAAGACCTTGTGATAGGCGCGTACGATGGGTTCGGCAAAGGTGCCATCCGTCTCGATGCGACCCCAGGGAAATTGCTTCAGAAGAGCTTGCACGTGCGGGACCTTCTCCATATGTACCTGAGATGGAATTCATCAGACACTACGAATAAACGGTACTCTGGGAAAGAACAGGTAAGCACTGATCATTCGTACCTTATTCTTTGCACAGAAGAATTTGTGACCTTGGGCTCCAAACCTCCCTGCCTTCCAGTTTGCGGTATGGCACTGAAAAGTCGAAGATAAGCGAGTGCCTGGATATTAATGGAGATGTAAATTGACATTCTTCGAGCAGAATACAGCGGATCTACAACCCGAGCAGATCAAGGGCTAATGACTCGAAGTCAATTACGGGCTAAAGCGTAACTATTTGGACGTACTTTACGACCCATGATAGGTATGTCGCAATTATAGCAGGTCGGTACTATCCCAAAGTCCAGTTTATTTGGGTCCCCTCCTAGGACGCTGCTCGCTCCGGAGCTGTTCTGCCCCTTTGTATGTCATGCGAGTGATGTCTGCAGCAGTAGGCATGGGTATTTTGTTGGGCATCTTGTATGCAAAGGTCAGAGGGTAGCTTGGAGGGATCGTGGATGTAAATTATAGCTTTCAGAGTTCATGAGGTAGCCACGAGGAGGCCCATGCGGCAAACTCAATCGATAATCGATTCTCCCTGCAGCGCTTGACCAAAACCGCTTTGATCATTGACAATTTCGGTGCATTGAGAACTTTTCAGCACATGTGCATGATCCTGCATTTTACTGAGTGGTTGCATACAAAAGGCAACGCGAGATCTGACTGCTTCAGACAGAATCACCAGCAGGTCACTGCAGAAGCTTGAAGGCTTGAACCGAAATATCAACTTAATATATGTACGTAATGGAGCATCAGGGCTAGTACCGTGAACACGTGACTTGCGGCTAGCGCTATGCTCATCGGCATCATACCTCCATCATCGTTGTCGTATTTAACAAGCAAAATTCTGTGGACATAAATGAATTGCTGTAATACACCATCCAACTCATCAACGTTTTACTTCCGTCTTTTGAAGAGAAATGGCACTGGTTCATGCTTCGTTTGTGAATCCAAGTAATGCTACGCTATGTGCAACTGCATTTTCAGTGCACGAATTTTCTAACGGCTTCTTCACGACTGTTTTCATCAATATTACTGTGACTACATGCCACTACCCTGCAGTTCTAGCACCTCGACATACAACAACCGCTTGAGCTGCAATATTGAAGAAACATTCCCTGCCAGCTTCCATTGTCCCCAGACTTTCGTGTAGCATCTCCTCCCCTCAAATCAGTGGTAGTTTGACCTCAACAAGTTGTGCTTGATGCAGTTTATTTCCTGGCGTTACAGATGGAGCTGCTTGCGGAAGCGCTAGGCCCATTCTGCGAGTGAGTTTTTCCTTGAAGCTCTTCTCTGCGACAGCGCGAGTTTGCTGTGAATGAGCAAGCTGTTGTTGGAATATTCCGACCCTATCAAAGATTTTTCGGTAGGTCATTACGAGGTGCGTAGCTTTTTCGCAGGCGCATGGAAGCTGAAGCGCTGATCGATGATCTCTCTTTGCTGTACAGCATCGCTTTTTCGAGATACTATTCTCGGCACTTCGAAGGCATAGCGAGTTCGGTCCCCTTTGCACGAAGCTTATACAACATCAGACTGCTGGCGGAACCATGGGCACATGGGATGATATAAGTGTCAGCCTATCCATATTGCACTCAGGAACAGAAAATCGAGCGTACGCGTCCCAGTGGCAATGCAATTTTGATCCCTCGTATAAATGCATCATCCTGTCACAGTAAGTGGCTGTGATGACGACAGAGTACAGATCATGATCACGTAGTTATAAAGGTTGGCGCATTCATCCCCTTCTCCAACTACTCTCAGCCTATCTCCACAAAACTTGCTCCTCCATCATGCCTAGCATCAGCGATTGTAAGTGTGTCCTTGTCATTGGATCTACGTCAGGGATAGGTCGTTCCCTTGCCCTTGCAATCTTGGACCTCCCTTCTCAGCCAACCGTCGTTGTCTGCGGTCGCCGCAAGGAAAGGCTCGACGAACTGGTTGCATCCCACAATGCCACCGGACGACTCAAGAGTGTTACTCTTGACGTGCTTTCAGAGCGCAACGCTCTCAAGTCTTCTATCGAGGAGATTGTCAACACTTACCCAGACGTATGTACCCGTAGCACTATCCCCTTTAAACCAACTGACCGACTTTTTAGCTTGACGCTGTTCTTTTCTCGAATGGCATTCAATGTGCTTTCGACTTCACGAGGCCAGATACCATTGATCTCGACTGTAGGCCTCTCCCACTGTGCACCTATGACATACTAATTTCTGCCAGCTCTCGAGTGTGAACTCGCCACCAATTATACTTCGATTGTCAGGATGATTACTTTCTTCCTCCCTCATCTTATCAAGCTTGGAGTATGAGCACTTTTTTATTTTCCTTTTATCCCTGACCCTTGTGCAGGAGCAAGGCCGTCCGACATTCTTGTACCCAGTTTCCTCAGGACTATCCATCTATCCCGCCGCCGGAGTCCCTGACTACTGTGCAACAAAATCTGCCCTCCACAGTTTGAGTATCTCACTAGCTGTTCAGCTCAAGAAGAAGAATGTTCACGTGGTCGAGATTATTCCTCCGTGAGTTACTTCATTTATTTCATCGTTATCGAACTTATTGTCGTGAAGACTCGTCGAGTCGGAGCTGCACGGCTGTGGGTTCCCTTCAATTCTTTTTCGTCTCTACTGTCTCTTGACCTGTGCGTTAGTCCAAGGTGCAACGCAAGGACTGAGTCGTTTCTGGCTTACGCTTGAAGAATACACGAAAGAGACAATGGAAGGCCTTGTTCGAGGCGACCCGTATGTTCCAGCGGGGACTGCTGTTGATCGGTACAAAAAGTTCGAGAGTGGGAAACTGGAGGCTGCAGCGAGGTTATACGGGCAATCCTAATTCAGATAGAGAAAACACAAATGTTATTGTTGTAACGTGCTCCTGGTCGTTTCGCTACTGGGAGTAAGTTCAAAAAATTTAACCCCAGTATCTTGGGAAATTGTGTTGCGTCGTGCATAGTAGTCTATGAATATTTAAGTACTAAGTAGCAGACGAAGTTAATATAAGCTTTGCCAATATACCTTATACATGTGACTGAATTGGCATACACTGGAACGCGCTGTGTCCGTCGCCATTCTCGATTTTCCGCTCTGAAATTTTGTGTGTGCAATGCCAATTAAACATACGGTCGCTTCACATGCAGCTTGCAGGAGAATAAAAGCGGCGAAGGCCTCCTAGGTTGATGAGCGTCGACATGGTAGGTATTGCAGGAATTATTAATCATTCAATGGGCGAGATCATTAAGAGATACCTCAGTGTAAGACTCTGACAGGTGACAATAAGATGTTGCTAATTTGATGTTACAGACTTGCCAGAGACTTCCGGAGTGTGTTTGTCCTTTCTTTTCTAGTTCGGGGCCCTGGGCCTACCAGACTGCTAAAAGGTGATAGATTCGTTATCACTATGAAACCGTCTATACTCCATAATTCGACGTGCAAGTGGCAGTATGTGCGCTATGTCGAGCATGCATATATAGTCCAGTCGCTGACCCAGAGGTTCTGGCTAAGTCTCCTTGAGCTCGGGTCACGCGTTTCACGACGCGTCAAGTCACATGATCGTAAAATCTCATTTTAAAATTAAAGTTCTGAGTGACTCCGATCGCGAGTCACTTTGACTCTGCTTGATCGCATAGTTATTAAATATTCGTCAGTTAGAACAAACTAGGGTGTACACCTCGATCAATCATGTCTACCCAACACCTATGGCTTCGTTGCGAAAAGAAGGAGTTTGAGCGTCGCTCAGCCCTTACGCCTACCACGGCGAAGAAGCTGATTGATGCTGGCTTCCAAATCAGCGTCGAACGTGATGAACAACGAATTTTCGATGACGTTGAGTTCGAAGCGTATGTGCGAATAATATAACTGTTGTCGTCCGCTAAACACCCGTCGTAGTGTTGGTTGTACGTTAGTGGATAACAGCTCATGGCCCACGGCCCCTACAGATGCCCTCATCATCGGGTTGAAGGAGCTTCCAGCATCTCAGGAACCCCTGCCTCACACACACATTCAGTTTGCTCACTGCTATAAGCGTCAAGCAGGATGGTCATCCGTACTGGCTCGCTTCCACAAGGGAGGAGGTACACTCTATGATTTGGAGTTCCTCACCGATGCTACGGGTCGGCGTGTTGCTGCTTTTGGATATCATGCTGGCTTTGCTGGTGCCGCCGCTGGCGCACTCGCTTTGGCTGCACGACGATCAGGAGAAAAGTTGGGCCATCTAGAACCCTACGAGAATGAGACTGCCATGATCGAAGGTGTCAAGAACACACTCGGTGGCAGCGCCAAGGGCGTCAAAGCTCTCGTGATCGGTGCCCTCGGACGATGTGGACGCGGAGCTGTGGATCTTTTCCGCAAGATCGGTTTGTCTGAGTGAGTGATCGCACGAAGCTAGGCAGTATATGTCTTGACAAGTCTTCGTAGGGACGACATATTAAAGTGGGATATGGCTGAGACTGCCAAAGGTGGTCCATTCCAGGAAATCCTTGACGTGGATATCTTTGTAAATTGCATCTACCTGTCGTCTTTTATCCCACCTTTCTTGGGCAAAGACCAAATTATCGCTGCCGGCCAAAATAGACGGCTGTCGGTAGTTGTGGATGTCAGTTGCGACACGACAAACCCATTCAACCCCATCCCAATTTATAGTATAAACACAACTTTTTCCGAACCAACTGTTCCTGTTGATCTCGGGTGCGTAACATTGGTACATTGCCTGAACCAGCTAATGTCTTGACTTGTGCACCAGACAAGATTTGCCGTTGTTGTCGGTGATCTCCATTGATCACCTACCAACGCTGTTGCCCCGCGAGGCTTCTGAACAATTCAGCAACGATTTGTTACCATCACTCTTGGAGCTTCCTCGACGAAAGACTAAAAGGGTCTGGACTGATGCAGAGAAGCTGTTCCACGAGAAACAAAAAGAGGCAATTGCAGCGGAAGGCCTGTGATCGGTTGGGTTGAAAATTGGGATTCAGGCTGGTGAAACATGTCCTCGCCCTTGTTATTGTTGTAATATCAGTATCAGTAGGAGATACCACGCTCTGTAACGATGTAGATTTTGTGATATGAGTGTTTGAAAGTGGTACCGGGAAAATGCTTGGGCGGCCCGTGGAGTTACAGTAAGCCAGCTGGCATGATGGAAAAGCGGTGCTATTAATTCTGTTGGCAGGATACAGTGTTGTCGTTCTGTACAACCAGGTGAAATCTGGATGATAAGATAAACCAGGACTGAGCAATTCCTAGTGTGGCACGCCGCTTTATGTACTAACATATCTAGCGCTGCGACTCGCGAGCGTGGTGAAACTCCTCGTGTTTGCCACCTTTACCGCTCCTTTTATACGTCCACCCGACAAGCTTCCATTCTTTTCATTCTTTCATTCTTTTTACAGTTGGCGCCGGTCGCCCTCCCAAGCCATGTTATCCGCCATCGGTACATCCATCCCTCACATCCGCATTTCCCCTGCTTCGCCAGTCAAGGCATGTCCAGAGCCCTACTCCCCGTTTCTTTCCGCACGCAGCACAGACAAGGATGATTGCGAGCACCGCCCACGGTCGCCGAGCCCCCAATATCACTTTCCAGCCATATCTCCCAGGCATTCGTCTCCTCTTCGTCCTGCAGACTGTCCTCCTCCAAGAGAGCTTCATCGTGATCAGTTTGATCTGCTTCTCGAAGTGTCGCGTGACAAGAGAGCTGCGCTCGGTTCGAGAAAGGTCCCAGATCTGCGCAAGGAACTTGCCATCAAGAACCAGAGAAATAAACAACGTGAGTCAAATGGATCGGTGTCATGAATGAGTTACGATCTCATTCCGTTATGCGCTTATTTACAGTCGAACGTCGTGCATCCTTCCTATCAAGAATCCAGGAACCTACGTTGTCTACTACAGGTTCTAAGATTCCTGTGGAGTTCCCTGGCGTTAATTATTGTACATTCCCATCTCTCGGCCTCGGCTCACCGTCTTCTTACTCATCTGCCGAGGAGCATGATGGTTGGATTGGAAAAGGCCTCCACGAGCGCCGCACCTGGCACGAACAGACGGATTGTCGTTTGCCTATCAGCAAGCCCAAGACAGACCTGAACTTGGGTAGACGCAAACTTCCATCGCTGGAAGAGATCATCGCCCGCGTTGGACCACCCCATCCTCCCCCACCGATGGCCAATGAGCCAATCTTTGCAACACCCCGTCTACCCATGTTCCTAAGGAGTGCCAAAAACTCACCGTCTACACGGACTGTCTCGGACACGAAACCCTAGTATCAACATCGGCAGATTACATATGCCCGTCAGGCGTCGTCAGAGCAGTGACTCCTATTTCTTATATGCGGACAAGCACCATGCCCAACTCTCCTTGTTACCCGAACATCGAGGTAGCCAGTCCTCGTGCTCGTGGTAATGTGATGTGCAAGTTCACTGAGTCCAATATGCACGCCCTTGGCCGAGCCAACACTGCTCGTGAAATGATTACCACCATCAAACGTCGCACGTCCCCTCCTCTCGCATGCCTCGCAAACCATCAACCTCGGTCAAAGAGACACAGCGCTCCCGCGGAGATGCAACTAAGAGGACGCTCTGGCTTCGAGCATCCAATTATGTCATTGCCTGGGGCTTTTTGAACACAGACATTTTGGACTTTATCTTGGTACTGCCGTGCAGTCATTTCCATGGACAGCTTATTGGACTTAGTCTTCTCCTTAGTGTAAATACGCTGCCGCGTGTCTTGATGACACGGGGTTGCGTAACCGTCTGGACACAAATCCGCTGCTTCTTTTACTTCTTACCGCACCGCGTTGTACGATCGCAAATCCTGTCTGGTACACGTGCGCTCCTTCGACACCACTGCCTACGCTTACACACCATCATTTACGTGTTGCCATTAGTAGTTCTTACTAGTACGAGTACAACTTTTCCGAGGGAGTATATCCCCTTGGGTATGGGTATTATGCACACAAGGGCTGTCGGTACTTGATTACTTCCTTTTGTCCGTGGGACGCGTGACTGTGAACTACTTCCACGATTCCACCGTTCGCCACCGGTGTTCACGGGTATCAGAAATACTACTAGGTGGCGGGTATGAACTAGTGCTGCTGGCCGGTGGCAGTAGATCTGGAAGTGGTGATGGAGGCCGCCCACGCAATCGAGCGATAACGTCTACACGTCTGCCTTAGTAACGTCAACATTGAGACTATGGCCTGATGACTTATTGTCGCTTACTGTAATCAAGTCTAACGTGTTCATCCTGTAGTTCTTCATCCGAGTCTGCCAAGGGATCGGTAGAAGTGACGACCTGCCAAGCATCTAATGGTGCCCATACACATCAATATACACGAAACACTACTTGTCACCCACGTTGCAGCATGCTTCTATGAAGTCCACGAGAGCTACTATAGTTGACTCTATGGTCTTCGCTAACTGTAGGGATATGAGAACGGAACACCCAGAAGCACCAAGGAAGAGCATACCAGAACGGGTAATCTGAGGTGCACGGTCGGGGGGAAGATAATGGATGTAAGGTTTGTCCCTGGTACCTTCTTGCTGTGATCTGGAGGGTCTTGAACGACCAGAAGTGGGCTCAGTCACTGATCAAATGGTTAACGGATAACTAAATCAGTGAACGACAAATAGTCGCACATTTAGATGCAGACGCAGCGGCCTTGACCTTTTTCTCTTTTTCGATAGAGTGGACGAGTCTTTGCAGAAAGAGGTTTCTTTGTGCTGACATCGACTTGCCCCATTCGATTTCATCAGGAGAGTCTACATTTTCCTGTGCCATTTCTGCTTCTGTGAGACGGCGCAGCCAAGGAACCTTGCCAGGATTTTGGCGGGAGTAGTCATCATCGTACGGATTTGGTTGATCAGGGCCCTCCAGATAGTGAAATACGAGCCATAGAAACGCGCGCGCGCGGTCAGCTGAAGCTATGTTGATGGGCAAAAAAAGATCCAGGAAGTTCAGGGGCGGATCGAAGTGAGTACTTGCAAGGGGCTGACAAGCAGTCAGTGTGAGGAGACTAGACACAAATAGAAACCTTACGCCCGCATGGTTTGCTAGAACGAATATTAAATTCACAACACTTGTAGATGGAAGTTCACGAGCCCTCTGGCGGTATGAAGATGAGCTGCTGCATGAAGAACCATGGTGATGAATTCGCGTACGCTCTTCTGCAAGATTTCTTCCGGAGTAGACGGAGGCATGTTCTTGAGCTCAGATGGGAGCAAGGCAGCCTTGAGACAGTTCTTGATCCGCGGGGCATCTTGGGCATTACCATCGGTCTTTTGAAGCGAGGGTACCGGATGATAAGTCCGCAAGGCTGTCTTCATTTCTGGAAAGACTGCCTTCGTTATGAGCACGTTTAAGGAACGAAGTAGGATGCAGACTTACATGCCATAGTGGTGTTGATGCGCCCCACATTTGTCAGAAGAGAAATTTTGGCAAGCTCGACTGCAAAGGCGGGTGTTTCGGCCATCTTGTCTTTGAGGACTTTGGAACACTTGTGTGACATATACAGCGCATTGACGTAGAGATCGCAGAAGTGGACCTTGGGATCCTCGCTGGGGGCTTGGGGGGTGAAAACTTTGTGCTTGTCATTGAATATATGGCAAAGGAGATCGAACTGAACGTCCTCTCGGGTGAGAGGTTCTGCGTCGTTGCGCTTTATGGGAAGAGTTTTACGACTTAGGTATCCCACGCTGAGGACATCAAGAAAGTTTTGAACAATGAGCTACGTCAGTGGAGTGGATGGAAACATACAGAGGAGGTTCGGTTGACCAGTTAGTAGCAGGCTGGAGATGGTAGTCGGAAGTTGAAGCCATTGAAGGATATGGGAGCTGCTGAGGATGGATGGGCTACTTATGCAAGGAAACATGAGGCAGTAATCTTTCCTATTCATGATGACCATTTGTATTGCAGGTATGCTTAATTGACAGAATCTCACGTGTAGTGCCACGGGGCCAGGCTATGTCGACATGAGTGCCTGTACTGTCCTAGGTCAATCGCCAGCAAAATTGAACCATCGCAACAATGTTTGTTGGGTTGCGACGAATGAACCTAACTTATAGATGAGTCCTCTTGCCAACCAGCCAGCCGCTGAGACGAACATAAACATCGAGCTTCAATATGCCGATCGATCAACCTTCGCGGAACCAAACGTGAGAAATTATTTCCAAATTTAATCTTGACTTTTCCTGTAGCAAATTCGTTTCACAGACTAGTTGTCTTGGTCTAACCACATAATGGACAACGTCAAGTTCGACGAGGCTACCCAAGTGCGTGGCCACATTTAACACTTCCCATTGATTCTCAGGCAGCTTTTATAGAAAGAGCTTGCTACGTTCTTAGAACGTGAACAAGCTCAAGCTCGCATCAACTCCACCGTGCATAACCTAACAAGCATGTGTTGGGACAAGTGAGCCTCCGTCTTGGCATTCGTGACCCTTCCCTTGATAAATTATTTGATGCAGATGTGTCACCGGCACTCCAGGGTCTCGCTTCGCCCGTGGGGAGGAGAGCTGTCTCTTGAATTGTGTGGACCGCTTCATGGATACCAGTTTATTCATCATCAAGACCATAGAGTCACAACGCCCGCAACAATCATGAGCTGCAACTTGTATAGTACCATACTTACCACTCGACTTCGTCCGCCTAATTGTTTACATCATCTCACCTCATCCAGCCCAGAACTTGTTAAGTATTACTACATCAAAGACTCCGAGAGACATCCAGAATTACAACATAGTACACAACAAACCGTCATGAAACAGCCTGCACCAACCTTGACCATAATACACATGCTGCCACTGGAACAAAACAACAGAAAGCAATCGGTATCTCCCGTTTACTCCCTAGTTCTAGTGGGATTTCAACAGTACCGGGATGACCAGAGGGGAAGCCATCTAAGCGATGGAACGTTGTGATAAATTCATCCTTGTCCATCCACAACTTCCTAAGCCATTCATCAAAGACAGTCTTCTCCTGTTCTGGGAAGTCCACCTCAATAGGCTCGTGTTTAGATCCGTCCGGAGTCACAGCGGGATTCGTCCCTGAGATGTCTCCTATGGGAACATCCTTTGCGACGTCAAATATTCTTAGATGCATGTGCACTATAGGCGGAGGTACGCGGTCGCAGAATATCGAGCGGAGTGTGTAGAAAGATTGTCCGTATCCCTTTGGTGGTATGCCTAGCAGCAGTAACGATGGTTAGCGGAGTATGAGAGCAGCCAGGAACATACCTGGATATACCATCGTGATGTCGATCAATTTCAAAGATGGCACGCGCGACGCAAGTGAGCGAAGACTATAGTGAAGCCCCGTCGACCGAGGCAGCAAGATATTTAGTGGATCGGGCTAGAGGAAATATGGTCGTCATCGACTTCACTCAGAATGGTAGTAGAAACGCACAACACCAAGCTTATCCGCGTATTTCCTGCTGATAGGGCGTGTATCTTTGCTCACGAGGGTGCCTTCTGGAAATAGAATAAACGTGAATGGGTTGTCTTCTTGTTCTGCTTGTCGGCCGATTTTTGTGAGTTTCGCTGATAATTGTATTCGGTCAGAGGCCCATGAACGCGCTAGAAAGATGAATCTAAATATTTGCATTGCCTTCGTCGTCATTTAGCAAAGAGCCTCAAATTCACGGATTCCACGTACTGGCCCAACGAGAGGAATCCACTTCAGGCTGTTCTTCAATACAATGAAGACATCCTTGTGCGTTCCCATGAAGTATGTGAGGCACCAGACATACCACCAGTCAGAGTAGACCTGAGAGCGAATCAGCGGACGCTACACGATCAGGGTGATGACGAACCTGATGGTTCGCGATAACGACCGTTTTAGACGGTAGGCGTAAGGCCACCACCCTGCCAGACGCATCGCGTTCGACTATATGTTTGATTTCCTCCTCCGTGAATTTCCCTGGTCCTGCCCGCTCGAATGTGATGGAAAGACGTGTCGGGGCAAACCATTGATTCATCAAATCTAGTACATAGTACGTGTCGTCATATAGCGTATCGCCGGCATCATGTATGATGACTCACTCATAAGCGTCGCAAAAGCGCCCTTCGTATATCGTACCCCCTCGTCATATAACTTCCAGGCTCGTGGGCTTGACGAGAAAAGCTTCAAGGGCAGTAGAATGAAAAGTTGAAACCCGTGAATCATGAGACATCCTGGGATAAACAATATGAAGAAGAACAACCCATTGAGCGTCTGGGTCCACGTCTTTGGAGGACGTGCGAATATAGGGAGCTCATGCTGTCTAGCAGCGGCGGTCATAGCAGAAGAGAAAGGTGTGGGTAGTCGCAGTCGGGAACAGTCAACTCTCCAGGCGTGCTTTCAAAGCTGCGCTCATCAAAGGCTATGTACGATAAATCCGAGTCATGACACGCGTGTTTCGAATTTTCAATTACTTTCCATCGCACACATGTATACCAGTATCCGAGGCAACAATCCGGAGCAAATCTCCGCGATATTCCACATGATACATGACCTGGGCCCTTGAGAAGTCTGTCGTTGAACGTCATCACTGGCGCTCACAAGATACCGACTGGACTCTAAGCCAACAAACTATACATCCTCGAGCCAAAAGATCATGTCCTCAGGCCTCAGCGTTGATCGGCTTTGACTGGGGCGTAGCTACCTATCATTACGCAGCCAAAAAGACGTCACTGATATGAATGTCCCACTGGGACCAAGTTCCGGCAACCAGCGCATTTGGAGCGCGTCAAGTACGTACGTATCACGGACTATTAATGATCTGGGTCACATCACTGACTAAATTCTCAGGCCCAACCAAACCTATGATCTAACTGTCCTTGGAAAAGCTCTAATATTAATTTTAAAGGACCCTACACGGACTACACACTATGCCGCAATGGAACCCCCCTAGCAAATAAAAGGTTTACCAACCTGGCCACTGGCGTATGCTTCGACGATGAGCTATTATTGATCACTGACGGTGAGACGAGTGTCAGATGCGAAGACACGAACACTGACCTTTATCGACACATAAGTCCCAGCGGCACAGATGAAAGCGCCGGCAATGATAGTCAGCACTGCGAGTATAGTCCCAATTGGCCGTCCTTTGAGCCCGTCTACGCCACCCTTGAGATGATATACGTCATGCAACCAGAAGAATCCGGCCAAACCGTACGTGTACCATGCGGCAAAGAGGGCTGCCGCAATGCCGATTAGGTAGGAAAATATCGGAACTGCGATAGCGAGAATTGCAGCGACAGCTACGCCTGTGAAACACAGCAGAGTCCAAACCGTCCATCCGAGTAAGGTATGCGAATGGATGTGCTCTGAATGACGAAATATGCGAACAAACACCAGCTTTGCAGCTGTATGAACGTATAGCCCGGAAGTGCTTCCCGAAAATGATTTAGTAAGGATTAGACCAAACAGCAAAGTATCACTGACAACAGGAAATTTGCGAGAGCAATAGCGAACGTTGCCTTTGCCCATGCCGGAGGAAGAGAAAAAAGGGCCGGGGACTGCACCGTGTTTCCAATGTAGACATATACGACTACGCTGAAAACAGTATAAAATACTGTAGCAAAGCCTTGCAGACACCATGCTGCCTGAAAGAGGTCTTCAGAGTCACAATATCAAGTACAGCAACGTTCTGACCTTCATAGCATCCTCGGGTCTACGCATCTCAGATATCAGAATAAAGAACCTGTCAGAGGTCAGCTTCAGCGGAAATACCATGCGCAAAGTCATACATGAAGTGTCCTAATAAAACATTCAGAAATGACGATTAACATTACAAAATTTCCGTACCTGCGTATGCAAAAACCTAATGAGCGGATAAGCGAGCTGACTAACTCGAAGACACAAGAAGATACCCACAGGATTTGTGACAGCCAGGAAAGCATCGAAAAAGTTACTAGATGCAGCTACTGTCAGAGACCGTCCAGGAACTGGGTTCGCCCCTGCTCCAATCATTGCAACGAAACCAGCCACGGCAATGACTATTGCGCTAAGAAAACCCATCCATGCCAAGCGATCCAGTGTCCGCGGTAGTGAAATCAAGAAACCAACGGCACCAGCGATAATAACCAGATACATGCTGCATACGCCTTGATTCGAAAGCGTTGACAGTGCCTGTTGGCTGGAAAGTAGTTCAGAGCCCTGTTTGGCATAATTCAGTTGTGACACATTCTAGTTGACTCGATGACCCACAGAAGCAAACACAGCGAAAGCAACAGTTCCGAAGGCAAGCACCTCCCGAGCTACAGGTCCGGACATAATGTATCCAGCGTCACCTAGAGCATCTCAGATATTTGAAAACCATTAACGACAGAATTTATTACCCATGGTATGCACGTTAGGATGATTCAGCTTGAAGTCGACGAGCAACTTGGCAGTGTACAGGCCAAAAATACCGAGAAACACGATTAGAATGACAGCGGGCACAATACCTGGGGATTTGTAAGTTAAAACGCTGCTCCTCATGGAATTTACAGGACAGCGGGCTCACCAACGACTGCCAGTGCGCTTGGAAGAGACAGGATACCATTGCTGACGATTTCGGCTATCATGAGGAGGCTGACAGCCTGTAACGTCGATCAAGATTTTACTTCGTGCAATCTTGCATAGACGCACCTGCCAGCTGAGTGTTTTGTACTGAATCTGGTGGACGCCATCTTCAGCGAAAACATCTCTAGAACCTCCCAAATCTTGCTTTTCGGCAGTCATCGACGCCTTTTCGTCCACATATGGTTGCCCATGCGCTTCATAGGTCGGGTGGGACGCCATTAGGACTCAGGCGTTCACTGATGTTCAGTCAGGATAAAAAGGTCGGGTTACTAGAACAATCATGCCCTATAAATAATGTGAAACCAACAAGATAAGGAGAAAAAGCGAAACCCGCACTGCTCCATTTGCCCCAGCATAGACGAAACCATCCAGTGGTTGGGAGACTGTCCGCAATATCTACGCTCGAAAACGTCATATGTTCGGCAAGCCACTCACGGTGTCACCAAGCAACCTCCTTACCCCCAAAAAGCCAGCAAAACACTCATGCTCTAGTCCATCAACAAGATGGGAAGATTGAAGTCAATATGATATTTCGGGCAGCAAGTTGCAACAGAAAGTTTGAGTGTATGCGACCAAAAAGGAAATCCAGATTTGACACTGGGAACATCAAAAACTGATCCTTCCTACATATGTGATGCAGAATCAGCAAAGATATAAAGGACTGGGTGTTATAAACCTTCCTAGGGCACTAGAGGGTATTTGAGAAGAGCTGTTATTGCTGGTGTAGTATCTTTGACGAATTCGGTTCTGTTGTGCTTCTCCACTGATTATCCTGATCGCTGCCCAAGATGCCTTCGCTGAGGACTACATTCATGACCTATTATCTGACAAATCATCTTAGGACGCCAAGTTCCTCGACTTCTATCTACCCCTTGTGGTGCCACGGTCAGGGTCTTCGCCGCTGAAAGGTCATTCGAGTCAGCTTCAGAATTGTCTCGTCATCAAATATTGAAATTGGGTGAGTGAATCCGGGATTCTGGGCAACTCGTCTAGATGGCCTCCATACAGCAGGGAGATTGATGGCTATAGATCATGGTAAACTCCTTGATGATATTGTTGCTTTTCTTTCGCCATAGGTTGCTCGATGTCGCCATCGGCCGAGTATTTTGCTACGGTCTACGCGTTCCTTTCCGGTTTCTTCCTGTTCCGGAGTCTACCCGATATCTAGTGTCTTGTTGACCTTGAAGACAGTCGATGGTGGTAGTGTTGTGACTGCAGTCGAAATTTCAGACTTTTATCCTCTTGGAGCGGTGTATTCGCAACCCGTGTGTCGCGAGCAAGAAGTGGTGGGACAAAGCCTGAGTGGCTGACTAAGCTACGGCCGTGACGATAGACGGACTTGGTTTTCTAAGTCAGCCTCGTGCCTCGGCTGACGTAGATGTTCAGTCTAAACGCAGATCAAGTGAGGTGAGCCGTGGCACAGCGTCTCTTGCTCCTGCCCACCTCGCAATTTCACTTGTTCCGAGTATCTAACTACTCATTTTCTACGTCCCGAGGGTGTCGAAGAAGGCAAAAAAACTACTCCACAGCATCTCCAAACTTGCAAGAGCTCTGAATTGAGTCATCGATGATCAGATGAAGATACTACTGTTCCAAATATTGCCATGGTCTAGTTCATGGGATCGCCTACATACTTCAATCATTACTGTATGTACTATCGGAACACGGTGTCGATCTGATGACTTGGACGTGAGATACGCGAGTTCGTCGTGTCTCGCGGCGAGCTTAAAAGGTTTCCGTCACTAGGCGGCGTTGGGGTACAACGCTCTGCGTATGCCTCACATGTACCGTGTTTGTTTCTTCTGACCGGCGGCACACAGTAAATATGCCATTTGTCCCGCTGACAGATGCAGTGAGTATTTTGCAACCATCTCATTCACATCTAATGAATAGATTCACTTTTAGGGGTGTGTGAAATTCTGACCATTCAACTTGGCTCAACATAATGACTCGATAGGTGTGAGTTGGAGTGTTTGATCCTAGTGAGAGTGATCGCTGATTGAATGCTCCAGGCTACATTTTGAGTTGCACATTGAATGTGACAAGTATGATCGTAACTGCCATGTTGGACGGTGAGCTGCAATACCTCTGTGATATCGACTCGACTGAAACACGATGCAAGCCATCATAATTGCTCGGTTGTATGCCATGTATTAGAGATCTAGAATCATGCTTGTCTTTCTTGTTATTATCTCTGTCTGTCAACGTCGTCTGCGGAGTACTTGTGGCAATAATACTCAAGCATATTGTAACGGGTAAGGTTTACTTGTTGACCTGAAGAACATGGCTCATTGGACGGACATCAGGGGAGCTGATGCTCTCTGGCATGTATATGTGCAGTTATGCATTTTGGGGAGATGGCGAGCTCCTGTTTTCAATAGCTTGGATGCTCAACACTGTTTGGGAGGTCCTCGCACTGTGTCTTTCAGTCTGGATTGCTGTGAAACATTTCCGTCACCTGCGACGACTCGGCCCATCGACAGAATCGACCATCGGGGATTGTTTCAGGGTGCTGATAAGATCTCACGTGCTGTATTTTGCAAGGTGAGTTTGTAGTGTGAATGCACTTATCTTATTCTGCTCAAGTTCCGCACGTGCTAGCTTTGTTGGGGCCTCTTGCCTTGACTTTGTTACTAACTCTCCAGAGCTCGAGGTGCGCTGACCTGTCGCTGGCATCTACGTGTAACCACTGCTCATCATTTTTGTAGATTTCAAGTTCTATGGGAATTTCGACACTCAGTGGTGCTCTTCAGATTCTATTGGTGTGCAGGTGTTTGTGCTGGGACCACGCCTGATCCTCAGCATTCGAGAATATCACGCCAAACTCATAGCTGACTGCGATGCAGAAACCAGCATGAATTCGATTGTCTTCCGGGAGCATGTACATGTGCCAACCAACAATACTGTGTAGGGAAATACTTGCTGAGTGTTCTGCAGGGAGGGAAAATTTGGTCGAGGATGCGTCATGGTATTTATTCAAGTTATGGTGTTTCAAAGTATATTTAAGACGAAGGTTCATGTAGACAAGCCCATTTCTTGTTGTGCCACTACTGGAAGTTGATGAACCGCCCGCCCATTATCCGGAATGTCTAGCAACCAATCCAGTCCTTGATGTCCAGACAACTGATCATGTATTTGCGGAGTTCCGCTGTCTGAGCACGCAAGTGATGAGGCAGTGATCGCGTAGCTTCGTAATGACACTAAATAGTTAATGTCACAACCTATTCTCACACCCCAGGACAGCTCGTAGGGCACGTTGTTTGTTGCGGAATTGAAATATAGGAAAGGATGAGCTGTAGGTAGTAGGAACCACTCATCTCACACCCCATCATTCCCTCTGCACGAACTCAGCAAAAAAAACGGCCCTTGCCCGACAACAAGCTAGCGGAGTCCTTGATTTCTATCGATACCACGCCAGAACTTACACGTACATACGATAGATTAGGCGGGACTAAGTTCCCAAAGGATGAATTTTTTCTAAAAAAAGTCATGATCAAAGACTCAGGTCAAGTTTTCACCGAGGCACTGCGCGACGTCCTGACATAGTTGTGCAACGGTTACAGTCACCACTGATTCAGATAGTGTTGCCGGAAGGTGAGATCACCTTGTAATACCAGATAGCACGTTGGTAGGTGCTGCGCGCGGGTTAGTTCGGCACCCTGAAAAATTCATTGACCACGTTGTCACACAAGGCGGGTTCGGATTTGCTAGTTGAAGGACAGCTTTCACGGCGCTAACAAAATTACGTGCCAAGTATGATACACCCGGTATTGGCGCTTGGAACGCAAAACGCGATGAGCTCACCTATTATGCATATGATAGCGTGCACGTTCAAACGTTCAACGCTGGACGTCCAACTGTTCAATCGGACTCGAATCCAATTGGAGTCCTACATAAACATCTTGTTTTGAGGTGGCTCTAAAAATAAAATCGTTCGGGTTAGGGCGTTGTCAAGCAAGTACTACGTCACGGCAGCCTATAGTGCCTATTATGACATGGATTAAAAAAAAACACTTACTCCAACAAGTGAACGCTGAATGCCCTTTCTGCAAAACCAATGGAAGGGAATTATATCTAGCGTATCTTGTATCGTGTTTCATGATTCCAATCCAAAGCGGGGACGGCAGAGGGTCCTTCAGCTGAGGCTGTAGTTGTAAAAGTCGGTGACGCTGCTGAGGACGGGCCGTGTCGTAACCACTGTTACACGTAAGAGTTTTATCGGTACTGGCACGTACACTTACCGCAGGTTCCAGAAGGAGTTGAGAGCAAGAAGCATGTGGTACTTGTTGAAGTCGAATTCAAGTTGCAGGTTGAAATTACATATTATAACTTTTAAGCCCCATCATATGTCCGACTCGGATTGAACCCGAAAACTGAGTACTGAGTGGCAGTGTTGTTCACCAGCAACGAAAACAGGCACTCGACTAAGCACTACTACACGTTCTCCATCCCTGTGCCAGAATTCTGGCTTGTTTTCTTATCAAACAAGCTGACGCCATATCAGACGCTCAGTCACGGATCCTTATTCTGCTGCGTTGAGCTGGCGCCACAGCGCTTGGTACCAGCCGACAACGTTAGCGGTAACGTGTTGGTGGAGGAGGTGAACTTAAGGTACGCTCTAGTATGTTGGGTCAATAAAAGCATTGGACACTACGAAATAGGTCTTTGAAGCGTTTTAGAAGGTTCCCACTCGGGAGGAGTACTTGCGTAAAATTCATCAGGGCCTTTAGGCTTTGCATCGTTCTTTTTTTGCCTACGTGATGTCGAACTCAAACACTAGTATGGGAACTGACCGTCCTCTCCGGAAATCCAACCGTGACCCCCTCTTGTCCTCCAGACGTGACGTCCACAGGCCCACCATTTCTTCAGACGCTAAACACCCTTCCCCTGCTCCTATTCGTGTCTCGCCAGACTGCTTCGACATTCATTCAAGGTCCCAATTGAGTCCAGGTCGTACCTTTCATGCTCACGATCTTCTGCGGAAGCATTCCAGGAAATTTGATCAGGACAAAGGCAAAGAGAAAGAGAAAACGACTCAGCTTTCATACGCATTTCCAACTGTGGATCTTGCTCTTGAGGTCCCCGACTTCTCGTCAGGGGGTGATATCACTCCGAGGATCCCGCGTCATCGGACACGTACAGGTCCATCATCCGCCAAGTCAAAGTGGAAAGAGACCCCCGTTCCATCACTCCGGCTCTCCGTCGAAACCTCCAGTTTTGCGGAATCACCCCCGCAAACACCATTAAATTCATCTTCCATCAGGAATTACTCCCTCAGCCATTTCCCGGTAGTCGTCTCGGCTCCGGTTTCCGGGGTGGAGGCCATGGATGCGCTGGTTGATGGGATGAATGGCTTTACGATGGAAGATTTCTTCGGGAAAAGCTCCTCTAGTCGCTCAAGGTTTGGTAATAATGCAAGACATCACCCTCTATACCAACCACCTCTACCCACTCCTCCACCCGGTGTAGTTCTTGGCAGAGGGAAAAGTCGACGACAAGATAAAATAGTACCTTCAGATGAAGATGAAGATGAACCAAGACCATCGCCTCCCACTCGTCGTACTCGCCGTGCTCGTCTGCGACCTAGTTCTGCACAAAAAGGTTCCTCGTCCACAATCACAGTCGACTCAGGGTTGTATGAGGTTACCTCTTCGGTACTTAATGACTCTGTTGATGACCTTCCAGTCGCTCTTGTGCAACTACCAGAGCGCCCAAGAACTGTTGTTCCTTCTATTTCGGAAATCATTCGGAACCACGCTCCCGCTTCTGCTCAGAACCGCTCTAGAGAACCCCAAAAACACGTGCCCAGTGATATTCACACCGATGGTCATACCAATGGTGTTGAGAACGAGGAATCCGAGGCTGAGTTCCTCACGCCTGATACAGAAGCTGAACCGTTGGGCAGGTCTTCCCTTGATAGCATTGCAGATGAAGTCCGCCGCACGTACCATAACCAGAAGAAATCACATATTGTACCCCCACTTGCATCACCTCGTGCTCCCCCACTCACCGCTATGCCTTCGAACATGTCGGATAGCTCAAGTGTGCGACTTCACAGGGCACCCTCAGACGTTTACTCCCATTCATCGACTGCATCAGCACGGAATTCGCAGTACTCATTGGACCTCATTCCTATTTCCATTTCTCCTACATCCGTACCCCAAGCCATAGCAGAATATCTTCGCTCCGCTAGATTGACAACTTTGCTGAAACTTACGCGATCCCCTCACGCATCACTTGATCACCCTCTGACTGTCAGCCTTGCGGATATGGGTGATCCAAATGGCTTTCCCCTCGTTGTATTTCTTGGTCTAGGCTGTGTCAGACACATCATGGGTTTGTACGATGAAATGGCAGACTGCCTTGGCCTTCGTCTGATTGCTATAGATAGGTAAGTTTCTGCTTGTTGACTAACAATAGCTTCACTGACATTCGTACAGATGGGGTCTAGGCCGTACCGAGATTCCACATTCCAAATCTGCAAGGGGCATCATGGAATGGGCGGCAGCTGTTGAGGAGGTTCTCGACCAGCTAAAAATAAATGAGTGCAGCATCGTTGCCCATTCAGCCGGCGCACCTTACGCCTTGGCATTTGCTAACCGTGTTCCTAATCGTATTCGGGGTGACCTTTGTCTACTAGCGCCATGGATAGGTGGCTCCGAAAGCGGTGAGTGCTGGAGGGACTTGCGATTGTGCTTCTTTCCCTCATCTGATGTACAGGAGGATACCGGTGGCTAAAGTATGTCCCCAATGGCATTCTGAAGACCGCGCAGGCAGCAGAGTGGAAGATACAGGCATGGATGATAGGAAAGCCGCCAACCGTCGCTTACCGGGGAATCGGTTACACCGCACCGCTGTCCCCCAGATTTCAGAATGGAAAGTCAACGTCTGGTAATGGAGTCGAACCTTCCTCGCAACCTCAGAGTCCCGGCAGAAACACTATTTACCTATCGGATATCACCAAGAGGCGGATGAGCTTAGGTTCTGTTCTGTCCAGTGATTATGACGATCTACGGGATTTTGATGGTCGTTTTGGGAGCCAAAGCACGCTTGGCGCACGCTCAATGACACAACAGAGCAGAGGAAAACCTTCTCGAGGAATTTTAGGTAGACTTAAAGCGTCCAAAGCAATTTCTCAGCCTCCTTCACCTGCTATCGAGTCTCCTCCCACCTCAACCGTCGGGAAAACGCTCAAGACTTTGAGATCTATGGGTTCCCTCACGGGCAAATCATCATTTACCCCCAACACACACAAGAAGACTGATATCCCAAGTCCGCAGCTCCCTCAACCATTGTCGTTAGACACGGGCTTAGGTCTTGGTGAAATTGATTGGGATGCCACGAAGGTTCGATCCTCACCTAGCCCTATACCAACCCCTCCACCCCTTGTCAACTAGCCAAACCCGTCGAATTCAAGTTGCCTTTCGATAAACCCCCGCTTCAGCTTCTTCCTCGACAAACCGGCCAGCGCTCTATATCCTTCAGTGCGTCCACCACAAGTGTATCGAGACTAAGCCCGCCGAGCGTTCCATCATCCCCCCCTGCGAGCACTTTATCCTCTCCACATCTGAGTGTTCAAACTACATCAACTGCGTATCAAACTGCTCTCGCCAATGCTCTCATTGCGGCGTCTCACGCGGAAGCATCGAAAGGGACGCACAGCGACCTTCTGCAGATCCTCAATCATGACAATCGTCCTTGGGGCTTCTCGTATAGCGACTTCCCTCACAAGGTCCAGGTTTGGTATGGGGATAAGGACGAGAAGATTGCCGAAAATGCCGTGCGGTGGATGGAAAAGGCGATGGGCGAAGATCGTTGTCACGTCAAAGTCGTGAAAGGTGCTGACCATGCTCTCATGTATAAGAGCTCGGTCGTTGTGGAGGTTTTAGAGCGAGTTAGAGAGTTCTGGTGATGTCGTTTTTTGCCTTGCGTCTTAGTTTGCTTTTACTTGCTTTGGAGGGACAACTTTTCACGCAACATTTCCTTCCTTCCGCTTACCTATACACTAATACTCGCTTCCATAACCCAATGATTCCCCTTGCGATATGCATTCGTTTTCTGTACATACCCACGTTCGCTCATCGGAAGGATCTCACTGTACTTTGCCTTCCTCGCACTTGATACCTTCGGTATAATTTGTTGTTTAAACGTCATTATTAATGTGTTGTAGACGCCGACTGTAACAAACTCCATAATTATTCATTGTGAAATCCCTTCCCTCGTGTTACAACAATCTAAAGGCCTCGTTCCTGTCTTGAAGCTGTCATCAGGAAGACCTTGGAAGTACACCATCATTATGATTGGTGGAACGATCATAATGATGGGACGAGGAAGTGACAGTGGACTTCATGCCGTAGGAGGTCTCGAATTAAGTGTAAAAGACCTAAGTCGCTCCAATGATCCTGTGGTTGAGACAGAAAACCTGGAAGACAAGTTCAGTGGCGAGGGTCGAAAATCTTCTTTAAGGGGTTGCATCTGTGCAATACGGCGGTATCGCCATCTGGTGCGAAAGAAGAGAATGACTCCAAGGATCAACGAAAGTGCACCAAGGAATGAAAGTACTGTGATGATGGCAATCAAAGACCCTGCAAGCCGTGGCGATGACACAGCGTCGCTTTGTGGTGAAGGCGACGGTGTCAGTGACGACGATGCCTGCTGCGAACTTGAATGTGACTGCGCGTTAGGCGCTGATGAGGTGGACGTGGTTGTGGGGGATGGCGTAACGAGTGTGGAAGACACAAATGTGGAAAGAGGTGTCGGTGATGTCGCGGTAGCCGGGCTAGCAGTACTTTGTGAGGTTATTGTCACTAATGAAGCTGCTGGAACAACAGGAGATGGAGAGTGAGTGACAACAGGAGGTAGAAGGGAAGTGACAAGGGGAGGGATAGGGGCAAGGGGACGAACAGGGACAGCGGGAGAAATGGGAGGTAGGAGAGGAGTAACTATGGGAGGGGGGAAAGTAATCATAGGTGTTTCCGATGATGCAGGGGGTAACATTGGAGGTAATCCCTCGATTGTGGGCAAAATCGCAGGAGGACTAGTTACCACCGGTGCCACTGATGGCGGAACAGCAAGAGGTAAAGATGGAGCAGTAGGTGGCAGTATGCCTAATGATGCAGAGGACGTTACAGAAGAAGGCCCTCCGGGTATAGCTAAGGATGAAACACAATCACTGACTACTGTGGTCACCGATGGTGGGACATCAGGGGCCAAAAATAGAGCAGTAGCTGAAGATGTTTCTTGTGATGCAGAAAGCGTCGATGGAAACGACCCTTCGAGCACAGGAGAGGATGGGAAACATTCGGCCGCCGTTGTCACTGATGTCGGAACAGTAGGGGAAAAGATGGGGTAGTAAGCGTAAATGATGTAGGGGGCGTGACTGGAAACGTTCCTGCGGGATTAGGTGATGACGTAGGGCTATCAGTTCCTGCAGAAGACCCCCTAGTCTCCAACTGAAACAAGCTTGAGGAAGACGCAGAAGACGTGCTCGAATCCGATGTCGATGGCGATGAACTGGGTGGAGTTGCCGTAGCTCCAGTGCTCGTGAATGGCATCGCCGACGTTGTTGCTGTGGAAACTATCACGAGGTTAGGAGAAAATACAGACGGGTTAATATGAACTTACCGTCAGAGGCTGAGACGATATCTCCATCAAGTCCTGAATCTCTAGCTACACGCTGTAAGCCGTAAGATTGGTTGAAAACTGCAGATAGAGTAAAATCGTCTTTATTTGTTGATTTTCGAAGAATGCGTACCATAATTTTGGCCAACGACGGTAGCTGGGCTAAGTACAGTCGCCTCGGAAGATACGCAGATTTCCTGTTCTTGTGGGCCAACTGAAATGCGCACGGGAGCAGCTTGAACATCGTGAAAGGACCAGCAAAGGAGATTAAACAAAGAAATGAAGTATAAAGTACGGAGTACGAAATGAGAGTTGAAAAGGCGAATGAAGGTGCGCAGCATCTCCCCGGCGCCGAGCTCCAGAGCTCAAGAACAAAGAAATAAAAAGAAGAAGCAGGCAGGGTTTCCTCCATCGATGATTCTACCTCGTTATAGCATGGCAAATATCCACTTATTTGTGGAACGCACAGCTTCCCTGAGAGGCAAAGACAGACACAGAGTTGAACGTTGTGAAATCATTTGAGGCCACAGCCTAGCGAACATAGCAAAAACGCGGAGTGAAACGTTGCGAGACACTATCCTCTAGAATTAAGTATAGGTCAACCCGCTATCATGATGATGATTCGATGTGTCTTGCAATGGTTCGTTCGTAGAACTTCTTGGACAAGTTACACGTAGGACATGGTGACCTTGGACCCTGCCATCGTGAACTAGAGATAGGCGCTTGCTGAGGTGACACCGGCGCATCATCGTGATGGCATGCCTGTGTTCGAGGCCCAGCCCAAAAATAATATGTGCACATACCTGTTTTTTGCCGCACAGCGGCTAATAATGAAAATACTAAGGAGACAGTGACATCAGCTTCGGCCAGTTAGTAAAACTGACCTGCGCCATAGCATATAGCAACGCAAGTAAAAATCCATTATGAGCGGGGATGCCAAGGATTCACATTAGCAAGGGCGGCTTGGCGAGTTGCCGCATCAGCCAGCCGATTCAAGTTGAGAACCAAATCCCTGCGAAGGCGCTCGCTATAACAGTTCACCCTCATCCCTTCCGACTCTTCACCGCAAGTCTGAGTCCTTCAGACGCCTCAGAGTCCGGCCATGTCTGAAAAGAAAGTCCCAGCAAAAAGGAGAAGCAGGGCTACAATCAAAGCCGAAGACGACACCCACACCCCAAATTTAACAGGTCCACAACCAACTACGAGTACCTCTCGGAAACGAAAAGCCGCCAATCCTGCAGCGAGAGACCTGTTAGATGTACACGCCAGCAGAGAAGAACGACGGTCTGAACGTATGTCGAGATGCTATCTTGCCCCAGTCCGCTGCTCACACCCACATTCCAGTTGTAACAGTGCCTTCTCATATTCTGGAGCGTCAGCGCCATCGTCGTCCACACTCCCCATCAGATCCCCCATATCGCCGCATGCCCACTGACATACGCTCAGCGCGAAGACCCAGCGTACCGAACGTCACCCCACGACCACCACCGCGATCACGGAGATCGAGCATGCCAGGCCCTGAACGCAACATGCTGCAGCGTAAGCTACCCTTCAGGTTCCTATGTGATATGGCTCATTATTCCGTTTGTTGAACTTCAGATGCCTGGCATACTGTCATGACCACCGATCCTCTCGTTGACTCAGATGAGGAATGTCACGATAGTCACGTCCGAACAGACTATAGTGCGTTAATGTCATTTTCTCCTCCATAATGTTCCCTAAGATGGGTCGCAGTCAAGAGGATGCAGGTCATCTCTCGCCTAAGAGGCAGGCCACCAACTCCCGAAGGAGAAGAGCCTGCATATGGAACTCCAATGACCGTACGGTCATCACACTTCGAGGCCCACGCTGGGCGTGTACCCTCTGTATTCTGAAAACTTAGAATTGATAGACTGCGTCATGTACTATATTGTCTACCTCCTTGTTCTTTTAGTTTGTTGTATGTACTGGCTGTATAGACTACATCTGGACATCGGAACATTCGGCAGTTTGAGCAATTGATTTGTAGCCTACATTCAATATGCACAGAATTCCAAAGTGTGTAATGTATAGTATGCAAGGGAGGGGACGTGAGAGGTGCACCGAACGAAGACAAAGACAAAGGCGCGGAAAAAAACACGCAAAAAAAGAACGCGAAAAAAGTAGAATAAATAAACTAAAAATGTAAGCTAAAACATATTCTGGTGAACCCATCTAGTCCCGAAATAAAACACATACTGCTTCGTAACAGTATTACAGCTTCGCAGACCGAGGGAATGGGGGTTTGCCTCACTATTCTGCGAGCCACTTTTCGCACTTTTTGGCGTACTTGTCGAGCAGCTGCGCCAGGTCACGGATGACGAATGTCAGCACGACGCTCGCAAAGAACTCGGAAGCGCGTTTTAGCTTGACTTCTGCAGCAGCCCGGAGATCTATAGGGAACGCTGCGTATGTGGCTGCGACTGGCTGCGATAACAATGCCTTTGTATGTTCATCGATAAGCTGAGCTATAGTAAACAGCTTATTTAATCCAGACACATAAGCAGCAGGCGAATCGAGGCTATTTCATACGTTAATACAAGTCAAGGATGCAATGAAAGCGAGACACGAACTTTTTTCCGTTGGTAAACTTGTCAATCTGCCGAGTGAGTTTACCTCCCCATGATGTTACCTGAAGAAACAAGTAGTGTCAACTTACGAGGACGAATAAACCGTCTTGAAACTTACCCCCCCACTTTTCTTAACAACAAAACCTTCGCCTACACTAAGCTTCTTGCCAAAGTTTGCGACGACACTATCGCATATCGAGGAAAACTCCTCTAATTTACCTACCCATGTCTCAGCTTCCTTGCGAGTTACACTGCCGATACCCAAAGCTAGTCCACTGCCGACGCTCGCGCCAAAAGATTCCACGCTGCATTGCTGCATCTCCTCCAGGGCTGAGCAGAGTACCTCTACAACGCGGACTTTCTCTGGTATGTTTGTGAGCTTAGCCCCTCCTTGTGACCAAACCTCTTGCGGCACATGCAATCGTCTGGTGATGTAACCACCAGACTTTGAGGTCATGGTATTCGCCAGGAGTGCCATCATATGATACGGCTTCCTTTGACTGTCAGCGGGTGGAGCGGGTGGAAGCGGAGAAGTGGGTGTAGTCGGCAAATTGGATATCAGGGCTGGTGGAGGTACCAGCGCTAATGCCAGAGACGGGGATAATAATTCTGTCTGCAGAGTCAATTGCGGCAGTTGTGGTATATTAATGCTGATGTTCTGCTGCAACTTGGAAGGATTGGACATTTTACGGGGTATTAGTCCGTTAAGCCCTGCTGTGTGTGGTAATGGGGGTCGTTGAACATCGAACGGGGAGATACGGCCATTAGCTACAGAAGGCCGTCGTCCTGGCTGTGACGACGCGCGATGTCGTCCAACTACGAGAGGTACTGTGTTAGGGGGTACCGGTGATCCGGCAGGCTTCGGGGTGGGAAGAGAGAATATCGACGGTGAATGTGATTCAGTAGGCGAAGGGCTGTCGGTAGAAGGGGGAGCAGACATCTTGGTGCGCCTCTGATGAATCGTACCCATCGCCAGGGAGGTGCTGATCAATTGTTGACCACTGATCACGCTCATCGACTCTCCGCGGACTCGTGGAACAACAACTTGTTGTGGTGGCGATTCCAGTGACCGTATAGAGTATGATGTGGCTGTGGGTGAAGGAAGTGGGGGTAGTGGGTGAGAGTCCCGGATTGCAGTGCGTGGCGTGTCAGGCCGTCGGGGTAAGGAAGCTGTAAGATCTTGGTCGTATAGGTTCTCTAGAGTGGGAGGGCCCACAATCCTGACGCCCTCTTCAGTGACGGCAGTCAGTCTAGTTCCTGACCCTGTTCGTCTGTGTCCAATTGAATTTCCGCGTGGGCAGGTAGCTTCTAGGAACCTGCCGGTCTGTGAAGGCATCGTTGCGGACATGGCGGGTACGGCAGAGTCTGGGGGTGGTGGTAGAGGAGACAAAGTTGGAGGTGGGGCGGCGGGAGGAAAAATAGAAGCTGCTCGAGGTCGGCCAGTGACTGATGGGGTATATTGGGTGCGGTTCGCCGGAAGGGTTGCGTTTCGGTTAAGAGAATTATTGGAATCTTGTGGACCAGATGATGAAAGAGGTGACAGAGGTGCAGCATAAGGATGTTGAGGTGATATGCCATTGGTTCTTTGACCGAATTCAGTGGACAAATAAGTAGCATTGAGAAGGGCAGCTCCAATGCCTTCATGGCCATCATTGTCGTCATCATGGTTATGGTTAAGTACTCCGACGTGCTGAGGCTCGTCTTGAGTGTGTTCCGTTGGATACGAAGAGACTTTATGAGAGTCAGAAGTGGGTGAGATGGACGATGGTGATCCAGGTTGTGTGGACTCTGTAGATGTGGAAGGGGCGTAGACAGAGGATGGGGAGTGGGGTATGGGAGGTATACTGTATATCAGGCTGAGAATGTTCATACGGTCAGCATAAGTGTCGTGCTGAAAGGGATAAAATGAAATCAGGATGGATTCGGGACTGGAATGAGGAAATTTCTTACTATTGATTTAAGACGTCTGACTTCTTCTTCTTGTGCGACCACACTTCTCCGCCTGCCATTTCGTCTTGGACGCTCTGTGCTGTCTTCGCCTCTTCTTACTCGCTCCATAACTTCACTAAGCAAAGCGACACTTCGACCGTATGCCATGACAGCAGCATGGGGGTCATCGTTGGTAGAATCTAACTGGACTGCTTCACGGGCGAGTTCCAAGGCTCTTGTGAGGGCACGTCTTGAAGATGGGCGAGATTGGGAGGGTGTGCGAGACTGAGCCGGTGACAACAAGAGACGGTCAGGCACGATATCCTGGTGGTGTGAAGATGACGTTGGCTGAAGGATAGATCTATGCGAGGGGTCGGAAAAAAGGCTGGGGTCATGTGCGACGGTGCTGGAAGAAGGCTGGGGACTGTTGGACACGGAAGTAGAGGCTTGCCTTGTTTGAAACGCGGCTATTGCAGCGAGATTTGCAGAGGCTGAAGGTCTACCATTATTGGCGTGGCTAGGACCACTACCACTAGTGCTTGACCTGTGTCTTGTAGTATATGGAAGTTCTTCGGAAGAAGGTTCAACATCATCAGGATGGCAGATTGGAGCTGATGGTAGACTTGGAATTGGTTGACTCGGTGGTGGGCCTGCGGGAGGAAAGTTGGCGGCGGAAGAACGACGACGAGATGTAAGGGTGAAGGATGAAGGAGGAGGTACAGGTGAAGAGGGAGGAGACGCGTGATCTTGGGATGGGCGTGGACGATGAATTATAGAGAGTGGGCGAGTATTAAACTCGGGTTCCATGACGGGGAGCTCGATGAGCAGAGTTCCCTCCTTCAATGTTGATATAAACCCGAAACAGGATTTCAGTAGCAAGATATCTCAAGATATCTCCCTATGGTCTAGCTATCGAGAACCGAAACTAAAGAGCGTAGTCCACACCAACGTGCTCAACGTCAACAACGATCCGAGTTTGGTATCTCACTCAGCTCCGAAACTCAAAAACACATTCATAGATCATCATCTTAGACACAAAAAAATAATTGGAAAACGTAAAAGCAGCAAATGTCTCTTCGAATGCATTTCCACTAAAAAACGATTACGAACTGTCAAGAAGCCTCGAAAGCTGGGTAAATTTCGCGTAAGGAATGGCAATGGATTATCCGGTATATATAAAATCGCAGAGTAGACGGAAAACGAGCGGGCGGACAAGTGAGGAAGGATTTTGCACACAGGGAGGGTATAGTTGTCGACCATAGTGCCCAACATATCTAACCATCCACTTACTTTCAGTCTCGGAATTCTGCCTGAGACCCTTGAGCAACAAGACGACTCTCCAAATTTCTAAGTTATCTTCACATCAGCCAAAACTTTACTCCGCACATTTCCATAGAAACTTACCTGAGCGATTCTTCTTTGGCCAAAAGCTCTTGTCGCTTTTCGTTGATCTCTCGCTGAACTTTGAGTTCGATCTCACGAAGCTATTCGTCCACAAGAAGAGTTCGTCAGCATAATCAAAATCAACGGTTTATTATCACTTACTTTCTCCTCTTCCCTGCGAAGCTGCTCTTCTTTCAGACGCACGCTCTGAGTTGCCAGCTCTTCTGGGAGAATAGAAGAATCGCTACACGATTTATTGATTAGTGTGGACGTCAGCATCAAATCAATATTCTCACTGGGTGTCGGCGTGCACCGTTCGAGAAAGCTTCTCAGTACGGTAAGTCTCGTAAAGCACGTCATGCGTCAGTGACTTCAGGTCACCAAGGTGGGAGCTAAACCAACTCCTTTAGCATTTTCTACAAAATGCAAGATCGCACTGACTTCAACAATGCACTCCGTAGTCTGCTAAAGTCGGAATGTTTTGGGTTGTCGACCTCGGCAACACCCCAAGGGTATATCCTAGCGCGTACCGGTTGCCCGTCCAGTTCGATTTCTTCCTCCGAACCGATGATGGCAAAAGGAAGTAATGCCTGCGGCATTTACGTAAATGGCCAGCTTAGACTCAAATTATGTCACATACCCGCAACTCGCTGTTGTCCTGAATGGTCTCCTCGTCGTCTTCCTCCACGTCGTAAGGGAAGTTGTAGACGGGGATGTCGTAGTGCTCGATATCCTCCATGATCTACAACATCGCGTCAACACAGATCAAAAAATAAAACCGGGAGAACGAACCCGCTTCTTGAATCCCCGAAGCTCGCTGGGTGTCAAAGAATCTGCTTTTCCAATAACAGGAATCACATTAACACGAGGCGAAAGGCGGCGCATCAGCTCAATATCCATCTCCCTCAGGCTATATCATAGCCCAGTTAGCGTACCATATCAACGTGACGCACAAAAATATGCGTACGAATGACCCGTCGGAGGGATGAAGTACAAGAGCGCATGCACACGGTTATCCCTGAAGCGAGGGTTACGTTTAATACGAGACTCCTCAGCCAAAATATCATCGTATTGACGCTCGAGGTAGCCAACAATTTCTTGGAAGCTAAAACCAAACGTTATTCAGTGAGATATGTAAGGATGGGTATATACGAACGCAAACTCATTGTCGATGTTGTCCCCAAAACCAGGCGTGTCAACAATGGTAAGGGCAATGCGAACGCCATCCTCCTCCAACTCTGTGACAATGCATGACGTGTTTAAATAAGGTGTAAACAATACATGACTGGTGCAACTAACCGACGTTGGCAGGCTTAATCCTGATACCCTCCTCAATGTGCGCGGTATCTGGGTTGTCGGAGACCTTGTGCACCAGGACTTCGGACTCGCAAAGGGTATTCACAAAGGTCGTACGGCCAGTTCCAGAGGCACCTGCAACACGTTGAGAAAATCGACCGGTCAACAAACACCGAACAAGTCGAAATAGCATGTGGAAAGCGACTGACCAACGACCATCAGGGTGAACTGGACACCCTTCTTGACCTTGTTTCCTCTGCGTCTGCCGGCGAAAGACATTTTGTGGGAAGTTTGAGTAACTTTGGGTTGCTTCACTTGCGTGCAGAGCAAAGCAGAGACGAAGGGGAAAGTTGACTTCGTCCCATTAAAACTCCGCTCAGCCGCGCCACTGTCGCGACGGGACCGAATACTGTGTAGCACTTCTCTCCACCGTGCATCTCTAACTTTACATTGAACAATAACTAACGCGCTTTGGAATGATAGTTCTTAGTACGGCATGTCGTCGCACGTCTTGTTGTGGCAGACGGGGGTTGCTGCCCGACCTCCAGATGCGCCCTTTTCATTCAGGTTTCGTGTCTTGTCTCGATGACGCGGTTACAGTTAAGGCTTTACGCTCCTCGGTGACCATCACAAGGAAGAAATTTTCAGAGCTGCCGAAGCGACGCGTCGTGGTGAAGGATCATTCGCTTCTAGCTCCTTCTGCCAAGCTGCAGAGCACAAGTGACGCGAGCGTCCCTAATGATCTTGTAATTCCTTCTTGTACGCAATTCAGATGTATTTTTGATATCCCTTCCTTATGAAAAGTAAATGCGCATGCGGTCTATCCAGCTTTTCGCTCGAACGTCACCAAGGATTCCTCTGATGCACTTGAAAGGAGTGTAATAAACAAACAAGGTTTGGATACTCAATCGCAGCAAGGTAGTGCAGTTGTCGAGGAAGAACAACCCAGAAAACACAGAGGTCGACGAAAAGCAGCGGTATCTGATTGTTCTCTCACTACCGACACAGGTACATTCATTCCTCAGCCGATCGATTGCAGACTGTCATGTATTTCTAACAGGAGCAGACGTCCCCGCAACTACCGACACTCCAATGAAGATTCGCCGGCGTCGAAAAATAAAGGTAGACGACTCGGAAGACTGTACTCCACCTCCAAAACAGCCGCGCAACATGCTTGCCACTGAGATCCTGAACAACCTTGCTAAATTTCCCCATTGTATCCTCCTGACTCGTGTTGGTCAATTTTATGAGGTGCGACGCGCTCGTCTCTACTTTGACGGACTTCACTTAACTGGTTCTGTGCAGTCCTACTTTGACCAAGCAATCGAGGTCGCTCGACTACTGAACATCAAGCTGACTTCTCGCGTCTGGGACAAGCAAAGTATCGCCATGTGCGGTTTCCCATTCATGTATCTGGACAAGTATCTCAAAGTGCTTGTCCAACAAAATAAACGGTTCGTCGCCATGTGCGAAGAATTTCCTCGATATTCTGCGTCAGGCCAGAAACCCGAGTTCGATAGACGAGTAGTTCGCGTGATAACCCCTGGGACACTTATCGATGAGCCATTCATCAACCAGTTTGAAAACAACTATCTATTGTCCATCAGCGTTAATGGCACGATGCAAGAATTGGATGCCACTCCTATAGGATTAGCCTGGATCGACGTTTCTACAGGTGAATTTTTCGTAAAGACGTCGTCTAGGGAGGCTCTGAAAGATGACCTGGCGAGGATTTGCCCGCGAGAGGTTGTCCTAGAGGATAAACTCCAAGCCAACTTCTCGCATCCCATTCATCAGCTGCTTGTGGACGAAGGCCACTTTGTTTCGTATGTTACACCTTCTCAAGGTACCTTGGTGAAGGATTTGCCCCAGGCTGCTGCTGCTCCAGGTGACCTCAACAAACTGGAAGGGGACTTGACTTCTGTTCCATCTGCGTATTCTCCTGGGGAGTCGTCCGCTATCACAATTCTTACCAACTTTCTGCACGTTCACCTGTTGGAGCACATGCCAAGTCTCTCAATGCCAAGCCGCGAAGGCAACATGGAGCGCATGCAAATCGACTCTCATACTATCAAGGCACTTGAAATTAGGGAAAGCACGCGAGAAGGTGGCACAACAGGTAGCTTGCTGAGCGTCGTTAAAAGGACTGTAACACGCAGCGGAACACGTCTACTGGCTCGATGGTTGTGTAGGTTTTTGTTATTTGATGGAATTTCAAAGCCCTCAACACATACTCAGGCTCACCGAGCACATCAGTCAAAGAAATACAAGCTCGGCAGTCATTGGTAGCCTTCTTTCATGCCAGGCCACATTTACTCAGCGATGTCAGGCAGTTCTTGGACGAAGTCGAAGACACGACACGAATTGTTCAGAGATTCCTTCTTGGGCGAGGTGATCCTGGCGATTTGGTTTCGATCAGCAAGACGATTAACGTTTGGAGTGCAATCCGCAAGCGCTTGGAACTCGAGAAGCAGATGGAAAGCTCGGAACGAGGCTTTCTGCTTTCGGAAGATTGGTCAAGTGTCGATACTCTTTTATGTCGAATGGCAGATCTCCAAGACCTCGAGAGTCGAATTAATCTGGCTTTGCGAAATATTGAAACTACGGACGAGTCGAGAGATGATCAAGACGCCAGTGGCTCTCTGCCAACAGACGCAGAGGAGCCCAGCAAAATTGGTTTCAAGTTTGATATACCCTCTAGGTGTTTCATTCGACCAGAGTACGCAGCATTGTCGATCCAGACCCTACCCTCATTGCTTACGTTTCATGGTTTAGATTTTCTCCGCAATTGGCATCTCTGCATAACAACCTCGTCGACTTACTAGAGCAAAGAAGGAAAATGGAACGTCAACTTCAAATAGACTATGGTGAGGCACATATCTTCCAACGGGCCGCTGCTGACTCACTTGAGCAGAAGCACCTTCTTTGACCCTGCGGACTTCTCCTGCGCAAGGAATGCATGTCCACATCGGTCGCTCGAGGAGAGACCAGGCTGCTGTGAAGGCATCACCGCTGTTCATTAATATATCAGAGAGCGGTTCCACTAGCTCCTATTTTTACCAGGTCTATCTATCCCCCTTCCTCTTCCATGAAAAGTGTCTCATTTAAAATGATCGGTTGTAGCTATGGTCATCTCTAGGTAATCAGCTAGTTGAAACTGCGACGGCGATCACAAATGCTGAGAAGGAAGCTTTCAACCTGTTGCGGAATGAGGTTGGTTGCCCCCATCCAAAACGTGCTATTTTAGGTTCATTTGAAAAATCAGGTCAAAGCTTTTGCGACCCATCTTCGAAGGAATGCGCGGATAATGGATGAATTGGATGTTACCCTCGGGTTTGCGGTTCTTGCAGCTGAATTACGGTTCACCAGGCCCGTTATTACAGATAAGTACGTTGCTCAATGGACATCCCCCTGACCCTTACTTACGTTATATGAGCATGACATATGAGGTGACCAATGGACGACATCCAACTGTAGAACTTGGCCTGCTCACTTCAGGTCGGGTCTTCACCCCGAACTCCGTGGTACTGGAACGTGCCTCCCGGGTTCACATAATCACAGGCCCGAACATGGCAGGGAAATCGACATTCCTGCGACAAACAGCTTTGATTGCTATACTCGCTCAGACTGGTTCCTTTGTACCCGCGGACCACGCTGTCATCGGAGTTGTAGACAAACTCTTTTCCAGAGTAGGGGCCAAGGATGATCTGTTTCGTGACAGAAGTACTTTCATGGTGGAGATGCTCGAAACAGCTGAAATTTTACGTCGGGCAACTCCAATGAGCTTGGTGGGTTATCCGTTTACTCCTTCCAGCGCGTACGAAGATTGAAAATCCTGTAGGTCATCATGGATGAAGTGGGTCGTGGGACTACTGTAAAAGATGGTCTGGCAATAGCGTTTGCTGCCGTCCATTATCTCGTCACCCAAAATCAGTGTCGAGCTTTGTTTGCAACTCATTTTCATGAACTCGCAGATATGCTTGGTTACTCCGATAGTCACTGTGGCGGCGGCGTCTTCCAAGAGGTTGGGTTCTTTTGTACAGATGTCGATGAGACGGACGTGAGCGATCAAATTGAACTTGTGTTTATGTCTACTCAGGAGAACTATCAGGACAACCATTTTGCCTACTCACATCATTTGCGGCCAGGCGTGAATCGAGATAGTCATGGCCTCAAGGTCGCTCAATTGGCAGGCATGCCAGAATCTGCTGTCCTTCTTGCTAAACAAGCTTTGGATGCACTCAAAGGACAGGACCACATCGGATCTCAACAACTGTCTTCCCTGGGACAATCTTTAACGAAATCAAGGTAGCATACATTCCCCATTCCCCTAATAGCAATGATATATACCCGCACCTTTTGTACATTACAATGTGAATGTAATTGTCTCTTGTTTTCCATTTTCATGTCCATTGGGGTAATCTACCATATTTCGGACAATACTATCTAGTATAAAGGGCACCTGTACACTGTCGCATCACTAAAATCGCAAATACCCCAATGTAGGGCGTACCCCACTGGTTCGCCGTTCCCGCCGGCCGGTTTAGATGATCACGTGATTGAACCACCGTAACAGTAGATGTAATCGGTTCATCATGACAGCTGTGAGCGAATGAAATTGAGGGCAGAACCCGCGCGGAGCCACTTCAACTGGTCTTCCGACATGGTATGTTTTGTAAGTATCTCAAATACCTCGCCGGTACGCTTGGTGACTTTAAGCTTGACTTCGGCGTTTTGTCGTCCCTCGATAAGGTCTGCCAAGCCGATAGTCTGGACTACGTCACCTGATCCGATGCGAGAGTAGTCGTTCTTGTCAGCGAACCAAAGGGGAAGAACTCCTTGTTTCTGCATCCCAATTAGACTGATATTCCATAGTTGTTCAAGCACAACTCGCCTTCAAGTTAGTCTCGTGAATTCGAGCAAAAGACCTTGCAACAATCATTGCACACCCTTAACACAATTTAGAAACTGCTCGAATGCGATGCGAGATATTGCAACGCACCATAGAATCTAGGCTGGAGTGCAGCATGCTCACGAGCACTACCTTCGCCATAATTGTCATCAACGACCAGAGTCCAAGGCTCATTGCGAGCTTTGAACCGTTTTGCGACTGCGGGAATGGTGTCGGTGTCGGTCTCGCCAGTGGCCTGATCATAGTCGAATGCAACATTCACGTCGCCCCCTTCGTCGTTCACAGCCTGCATTGGTTGTCAGGTTAATATCATACTTAAAGACGGCAGCTTGCGCAACACACCGTAATAACTGCGAATAATAGTCAGAACGAAATGTGCTAAGAGTACGCAAAGACGTACGAAGATTCTCAGAAATGTTAGTAAGATGTCCTTTGTATTTCAACCAGGGGCCCTGTACGTAAGTTAGCTTGGCAACTTCGGTAAACATTTATATCACTTACAGCCGCAGAGATGTGGTCAGTAGTGCATTTCCCTCTTACACGCATCAGTACTTTCAAGGGCGGGAGTTCCAGACCCCTGTTGCCGAAATGACTTGGGAAAGGCTCCAACAATTCAAGACGCTGAGAGTCCGCACAAATGATAATCTCGGTTTCTGGTTGTGGCTCTGGCGTGGGAGAAGGGTAGTAGTTGGTGTTACCTTGAGTGAAACCTTCTGTTGGTAAATCCTGTCCGGCGGGTGGAGCGAACCTGAACGGTTTGCCAGAGGGCAGAGTCAGGGTATCCGTTATCGGATTAAACGAGAGTGATCCAGAAAATGCCATAGCCGTCACAATCGTAGGTGATGCGAGAAAGTTCATAGTGAGTCGGTTTCCATCATTGCGAGACTTGAAGTTCCTGCATCATTAAAGATAAGTAATGTCACAGGTTAAAAGGCGTCTTTCTTACCTATTGAAAGATGTCAAAATTGCTTTGAAAAATGTTTAGCTTGTCCAATCAATATTTACTAGATCCATTTACCGTTTTCTTCATCCTTCATATCATCTCGTTTCCACTAAGTGAAGAAGTCAAAAATTGTGATGAGGGATAAATGTAGTCCGTACTTGACCGATACAGGGACCGCAAGCATTTGCCAAAACCACAGCGCCGACATCTTCCAAAGTGCTTGTAATGCCGTCGCGTTCCATAGTCGCCCGAATCTGTTCAGAACCGGGAGTGCAAAGGAAAGGAACCTTGGTGACCAGGCCAGCAGCCTTTGCTTGTTTGGCCAAATCTGCTACTTGCGTCTACATCGGGTCAGCAGTGTGCAATCAAATCAAAAATAATTTACCATGTCTTCATATGAACTATTAGTGCACGAACCAATGAGGCCGGCGGAAAGCTCGTCCTTCCAACCCTGCTCTTTCACGAAAGACCCGAACTTTGATAAAGGTGTTGCCAAATCAGGAGTGAAAGGACCGTTGATAGTTGGTTCGAGTTCGGACAAGTTCTGTAGATGCGAATAAGATACCTAGTCCGTTGAATCAAGGACAACCGTACTATTTCAATAACTTCGTCATATTCAGCACCTTTATCAGCGTTCAGGAAGCCCATTGATGCAGCATGGTCAGCAGCACGAGCGACGGGCGCACGTCCTGTTGCATTCAAGTACGCGCGCATATTCTCAGTGTATGGGAAAGTAGAGGTGGTAGCACCGACTTCAGCTCCCATATTAGCAACCGTAGCGAGACCTAGCACGGAATCCTGATCAGTGCAAAATTAACCTACATTTCTGGTTCTAGTTCACCTGTACATGATTGGTTGGCCACACCAGGGCCAAAGTACTCCAGAATGCGTCCAGTGCCTCCCTGGATATGGGTTCATAACTCATTTTCACAAGTTGGTAAATGACTTACCCGAACTGTTAATTTTCCAGCGAGGTGAAGGATCAAGTCCTTAGGCGTTGCCCACCCACTGAGTTTCCCAGTCAAGTGTATGCCTGATATCATTTATGTTAGAAGGCGAAGGCACCGCATAGCTATGATCTAAATTATCTCACCAACAACCTGAGGGGCCTTCAGTTCCCAAGGAGTTCCAGTCATAGCGTCAACCGCATCAGCACCTCCAACACCAATAGCCAACAGACCGAGCCCTCCGGCATTAGGCGTATGTGAATCTACCACTACGTCAGTCCAGCAACCTAAGTTGTCGCAAGGCCAACTCACCTGTGCCCAGCCTGTTTATTGACATCTTTCAAAACCTATAAGGCACATGCAACACGGATGCACTCACATGAGTATTCCTGGAGCAGCATAGTTCTCGAGTACGATCTGGTGAATGATACCGGAGCCCGGTTTCCAGAATTCGATACCGTACTTGCGAGCAGCACTTTCAAGGAAATCGAACACTTCTTTATTGGAAGTAATCGACCGCTTGTGTCCTTCTCATGAGTAACAAGTGCTGTTCCGAGGACGGAACCAAACCTTCAAGTCTGATTCTGCACCATTGATAGCTTGAATGAGATGGTCACAGTGTATGCTGGTTGGAACGGCACATTGAGAGAGACCGGCACTCATGAACTGAAGCCTAGCAGGAATGTCAAATCACAATATCTGCACCAAGGACAAATATAATGCATACAAAGCCATTCTATAAACAAGTACATGATCAATATTGGCTCAGAATAATGTGCAATAATAACATACTGGGCGGAAGCATCCTGCATTGCGACTCGCTGAGGAGTAAGCTGCAGGTAGCTCTCTCCCCTGATCTTCCCTCCTCCAGACAGGCTCTTTTCCGGATCATTGAGATGACTGTACAAGATTTTTTCGGCTAAAGTCAGAGGACGGTTGTTCAAGAGCTCCCGAACGTGCTCCAATTTTCCAATAAGCTGGGCATAAGGTGGGGTGATCGAAGAACAGTCCTTTTCGTAAAAGGGTGTGTGTGTTGCTAGACTTCGCCTGAGGGTGGGTCCTGCAGCGAGGGCACTGCTCCGCAGGGTTGTTGAAAGCATCTTGATGCTTATCCTCTGCCAGTGCCTTCCAGACCCAGTCTTATATTGAAAGAACACGTTTTCCGTATTCGGTTCGGTTCAGTCACATATTTTTCTCGATCCAATCATATCGAAACGCTTATAAATTACACTGATAGTACTAGCGAGCCGGCGATCGCCACTGTCTTTGTTCTTAGGTATTGTACTCCAGCTATGCTTTATCCCTGACAAATCTCCTGGCTTGCTGGTGATATTTATCACTTGGTCTTTGCATGCATGTGACGTGTCTTCTGGCCTGACAGACACCAAAACGTACCACACTCCGACTGCATTTGCAGGTGAGTGGTATTCCGGGTGTTCAGCGCTCAGGTACCAGACAATCAGATTGCCTTATTGCGAGCGCGTTCAACTGTCGCAGAAGCAGTGGTGATAACCACCAGAATGTCTGAAACTCACTCATACGGAACGGTGATGTAATATTGCGGGTGCATCACAGTATATGGGGCAATCAAATATGTCATGTCCTGAGGGGGTAGGCAGTCACACACGAGTGGCGCGGAACGGAGCCCAGTTGACGATAAACGACCTGTAAAATCAACGTAAAGAATAAACTTACATCACAGGAGAACAGCGAGAATTCAGCAAAAACCCGAACTCGGCAGGTACTCATGTACATAGTGGTAGAAGAGGAGCTGCCATATGAGAATAAAGGTAATGAGCATCGTGAACAGAGAATAAGCTCAAACGAGCCTGAGTTAAAATGGATCACGGCCCATGTACCGGCAATTCCCGTTAGTCATCGACATCATTTGGACAAGTTGCTTTCGTACTGTGCCTTACTCCTAGGCCATTCGACTCCAAAGAAAAGGCACGAAATGTCAGCTGCAAATTTATGGTTATGAATTTTACATGGGAGGCGAGGTTTAGACGCACCCATGCCACCCCAGGAGCTCAGCCTGACGCTCACACCACACCAGCCCGGCTTCCCCACAGCCTTGTAAAAGTACTTCTTCACCGTATCCTGAGCATCCTAGGAGAGCGCTTTGACGACGTTAATTATCTCTGATGACTTCGTGCTATTCAGTATCGAAACAACGAACAACGGTCTGCAACGTTTGTTGCGCAAATGTCAGCGTATTGGTGTGGTGTCGTGCAACAATAAAGTCGCCTCAGCTTCCTCGTCATTTGGCCCATAAGGTCTGCTGTCCAGCGCGATTTCCAGGGCCCCTGGTATGTCTTCTCTGCGTGACTGAGTGATGCTTAGGTTATATCATGTTGCGAAGTAGCGATGGGACTGTACTTGGCTAATGTGCTCCGGACTACTTTCTGTTTCGCATCGCTCAAGACCTGAGCGGGATCGCGTGGATCTGGTTCACATAGCTCGCCCTCCAGTAGGAGTAAATTCAAAAGCGACAAATCCCTCCCACAGGCCCAGCCAGACTAGACTGGTAACCACTCTCTACTACGTCTATCTGATGTTAAGTGCCTGACGTATCTTGTTATTCAAAACTGTCTATGGTAGTTTTTATGGCTACTTGTCTAATGTTCAACTGGCTAAGCCTCATGTTGTTAGAGATGTAATGTTAATGAGTTCACCAAAGTGGTTCGACTGGAGTGTCCTTCCACCCCTTTGCCCTGGCCTCCCAATACCCTCCGACATATGTCCACTCATCCCCGTCCTGCTTAAACCACCTCGGTGTTCGATTTATGCCACGTCTTCGCCTATCCCTCTGTATCTCCTCAACACGTATCTTCTGAGCCTCCGCCTCATCACCGTTCCCATGTTCTAGTGCACGCACATCGGGTCGGAATCGTGAATCCGTAGGAGGCAGACGGCCCTCGAGGTCGCTCGTGATCTCGTTCAATGTCATCCCAAACGCAGTAAAGCCATAGTACTGAGGGGACTCCTTCGGAAATGGAGTGATGCGCCAGAGGACATGCAAGTAGGAAGAGTCGAGCGCCTGCGCGACTTGTTCGTCCCATTTGCCTTCTATGCGGGCAGTTACATCACGGGATGGAGAGAGTATTATACCAGAGACTTCATTCGATGCACCCCAATATCCGCTTTGTTTGAAGTCAAGGACGCAAGTTGCACCATTCGTTGTATTTTCAATGGTCATTTTGCCACAATGTTCCAGGTACTTTGTTCCCATCATCAGGTTTCGCATGAATGATGAAGGTTTGTTCCTGCCAGTGTCAAATCTTTACACGGAAAAGGCACGATCAACCGTGGCTCACCATTCATAGGTGTCATTCCCAATCCTTAGTCGCGTTGTCCCAAGGGGAATGATTTCCAAACTCTTGCCTATATTTAAATCAAACACGTCAACCACCGGCACCGCTATTAGGCATGATCCTCACCCCAAAACTTGGTCTTCCCGGCCGAAGTCGCGTTCAATTCCCAGCCTTCGCCTTCTGCGTGGTATGCAATTACGACAGGATTGTGGGACACCTTCTCAGCCAGGAACTTCATTCGCACATCTTCAAATGTTTCAGCAAGCATGGGATTGCTAACCCAATTGTTAGGGTCATCGGAAGAAGTAAAATACGATGTTCCTAACTTACAAGCCTTTGCGACCGGTCCGATATCTTGTGTGTGCATAGCCGGACACGGCAAACGCAGCAACGAAGCACAGGCGTTGAGTGGGATCCTTGGCCTCAGTTGCTTGGTGTAGTAAGTTGTAATATTCCAGTTCTTCTGCTGTACGTTGTAACAAAGTCAGGGGTTCATTGAACGATACGGGCAATGCGATTGTAGACAAGTCCTTCAACAAATTCATCAACCAAGGATCTTCAGTATCCGAAGCACCAAAAGTCACCTTTCCGACATTGTTCTTGAGAATGGCAAACAAACTGCCCTCGTCACCGATCGGTCCCGAAGGTAAGCGCGTCCGTCGTACCACTTGACGAGCGTTCGCGGAGGGGTCTGTATCATGGACTAGAGGTGAGGAATGCTCTTCATCGTCGCTAGATACTGTTTGATTTAAGCTGCTATTTTCAGATTGGAGAACTATGGGCTCCCTTTCCTCATCTGGGTTGGGAACATCCAAGAAAAACTCCTCGCCTAGGCCCTCTTCGGCGTCAAACCATTCGTTATGTGCGCTGTCACTCAGACTCGACATGGAGATCGCTAAGTTTGATCTACGAGTGAGTGCTGTATTGAAGCGAGAAGTTGAGAGAGGTTCTTCTTCCTTCTCTTCTGTAGTAGGAGGAAGAGGAGAGCCGCGGGCTGTTGGTGGGGCTGTGACATCGTGCGCTAAGGACTTGAGTAGGGCAGCATGTTGTGACTTAAGAGATGCAAGGGTCGTGTTAATTTGTTGAAAGCGAACATTTGACGGAGAATCAAGGTTGCTCTTTGGTAGCGTGCCATCCTCGTTAACCTGGTGGGCTGAAAGGACTCGAGTCAACAAATGCAGTGATCCAAAGGAAGGATGGAGGAACACATTTTTTGAACATGTTGAAAACATCTTTCGGATGGTGGTGATGCTTATCCTTCTCCGACTTGGACTTCAGTGAAAGGTGGTTTCTCTCGTGCGTACTTTCGGATTGGAGGGTGGCGAAAGCAATTTCCAACTCAGATATTGTCTGTTGAGTGCGTCAGCGACGTACATTTATACCGAGCAATAGGGCGAGTACATACAGAGCCAATATCCTCAGCTATTTGAATTCCAGATCTATTAAACTGGGATTGACTCAGTCTAGGTGTGATCTTTCCTGCAAGGGACCGTCGTCCTTCGGGATGGACAAACTGTCTACATGTACCACTCTTAGTGTCAAACACGTCGGAATTCCAGGATCCTGATTCACCTTATTGCAGTTAACCATTTATTGAAGTCATCTGCGGTCAAACACTTTATATGAAACGTGGCATTACTTGAGTCTATGTGTATATCTTTACGACCAACAGCAGTGGATAACGCAGCATGAGGGAGGAATATCTGGTCGCGTATGGGACGTTTTGGATCGATGGAGTAGGACAAGGATCCTGACTGGTCGAGGACAAAGTACCTCCGTGCAAAACCTACACAACGACCGGAGTTCCATGAGCTGGGAAGGTCTTGGAAGGTCAGGGCCAAGGAACATACCTTGCATCTTTTTCCTTCTCTTCTTGAGGACCCATCCTTCACACACTGCTTCCGATTTCTGGGTCGTATCGACGGAGATAGGGAAAGACTGTCGAGCAGATGACATGTGCCACTCGCGCTCGGGCGCCAATAATGAGATCACCGTTGTCGAAACGCAGGCACAGAAAGCAGTGACCAGTTATATCTATAGGAAGCAAGATTTGCCCTCGTCGCAAGATGTCGGACGTGTTCCGTGGTAACGATTACTTTAAGCTTGGTCAGAGAAGACACGATTCCGGCCCACGCGTTCATTAGCTGCACCTAAAGGACTGGGAAAGACAACGTAAAGACGCATGAAAGTCTCGGGGTCGACCGGGTTGCGATTGGCCCAATTCAAGAGTCTTTCATTTCTGGCGGCAGCCTTGTCCTCACCACAATATGTTGTGAGATCGTCGGTGAGTCTCAAACATTTGTTTTCGCAGTGGAACATGCATTTTTGAAAGAATTTTCTCTCGCTGTCGGTCATATTGCCCACGACAATCTGTCTGTCACTCATACGCGCTAGCCCGGGCCAAGACGAGGATGCGCCCCAGCTAAACTGAATATGGTTTCACCTTCGTTATGCTATATGCTTTTGGCTAGGCATCTTTGCGAGAATTACGCCAGCGATATGGAGATGTAGCCTGGTCTCGAATTTCCGTTATCATAAGTGAATTGAGCCATTGGGCTGTGCCACATCAGTGACCATCCGTTTGGCTGATTCAGAGCATGGGAGCAAATTGATATGTGGAGTCTCACGCCCTTGCGCTCCGGTAGACTTTTAATCTAGTTAATAATCCATCGAGGTTGCCCCATCTCTCCATCACAATTCCATCATCCTCTCTTCTTCCTTAACCACATCCTTCAAAAACACAATGTCGGCCCCAGTGTGCGTCCTACTCATCCGATCATGGCGATCATGCAGAATTAATATACTGACCCCTCTCCCGTAGAGGTGATATCGGCCTCATCGGTCTCGCCGTCATGGTAAGATATCTTTGCATAGCAGCCGTCGCATAATGTGAATTTGGTACAAGGGTCAAAATCTGATCCTCAACATGAACGACAAAGGCTTTACTGTTGTTGCTTACAACCGTACTACCAGCAAAGTCGACGATTTCCTCGCCAACGAGGCAAAAGGTTATCTATGACCTCATACCCCTCATCCCTATCACTGACTCGAGCTCTCCCTATAGGCACCAAGGTCCAGGGCGCACACTCCATCCAGGAGCTCTGCGCTAAACTCAAGCGCCCTCGCAAGATCATCCTTCTGGTCAAGGCTGGTCCTGCAGTCGACAGCTTCATCCAGCAGCTCGAGCCCTACTTGGAGGCGGGCGACATCGTTATCGATGGTGGCAACTCACACTACCCCGATTCCATCCGCCGCACCCAGGAGCTTGAGGCGAAGGGCCTCCTTTTCGTTGGCTCTGGTGTCTCTGGTGGTGAGGAGGGTGCTCGTCATGGTCCCTCCCTCATGCCTGGTGGTTCAAACGCTGCCTGGCCCGCTATCAAAGAGATCTTCCAGAAAACAGCTGCTCAGGTCAACGGTGAACCCTGCTGTGACTGGGTCGGAGAGACTGGTTCTGGTCACTACGTCAAGATGGTTCACAATGGTAATTATCATCATTTCCCCCCTGTAGTTTGTAGGGCTAAGGCAATCATTCCAGGTATCGAATACGGTGACATGCAGCTGATCGCCGAAGCCTACGATATCCTCAAACGTGGCCTTGGTATCAACGAGAGTGAGATAGCTGACATCTTCACAACGTGGAACAAGGGTGTCCTTGACTCCTTCCTCATTGAAATTACTGCCAACATTCTCAAATTCAACGACGACGACGGTGTACCCCTCGTCACCAAAATTCTTGACAAGGCTGGTCAGAAGGGTACCGGAAAATGGACGGCAATTGCTGCCCTAGACGCTGGCACTGCCGGTATGCTACTACTCATCCGAACTAAGTGCGATCTTTAACCGCGATCAATAGTCACGCTTATCGGTGAGGCTGTGTTCGCACGTTGCTTGTCTGCTATCAAGGATGAGCGCGTGCGCGCCAGCAAAGTTATCAACGGCCCTCAAAGGGATGCCTTCCGCGGTGACAAGCAACAGTTCATTGATGACCTTGAACAGGCATTGTATGCCTCCAAGATCATCTCTTACACACAGGGCTTCATGCTCATGAGGGAGACCGCCAAGGAGGTTGGTAACGCTTAAACAGCCGAAGTATTCACTCTAACCGGAAGTCTAGTTGAACTGGAACTTGAACTACGCTGGTATCGCTCGTATGTGGCGAGGCGGATGCATCATCAAGGTATGTGAACTCAACTTTCCTGCTCTTGAGGCTTACATTTTTGTCACAGAGTGTGTTCCTTGGTGACATCACTTCCGCTTACGAGAAGAACAAGGACCTCGAGTCTCTGCTCTTCGATGACTTCTTCAACAAGGGTTCGTATAAACAGTCATTGATTGGTAACATCCAATGACATTGTATGCAGCTGTCCACAAAGCACAACCCGGCTGGAGGCGTGTCATCGCTCAGGCTTGCCTCTGGGGCATTCCCACTCCTGCTTTCTCGACTGCCCTTGCTTTCTTCGATGGTTACAGGAGTGAAGTGGTTCCTGCCAACCTCCTCCAGGCTCAGGTACGCACATATGGCGTCTGACCAGACAGCATGCTCACCAATTGTCTAGCGTGATTACTTTGGTGCACACACCTTCCGTGTGGTGCCCGGTAAGGAGAACTCCCGCCTACCCAAGGGCGCTGACATCCGTAATTGCTCCGTCTCTATCTGTCTGCATGTCTCTAACCATGTAACTTTCAGACATCAACTGGACTGGCCGTGGAGGCAATGTCTCTGCCAGCTCGTACTCCGCTTAAAGGGGATATGAAACACGTACGACCAACTTGTCTTGTCTCAATAGATTCTATCCTGCGTTTCCTTCATCAATTTTGTATCGCAACTGTATTGCGGGTGCACTATTAAATAAGTATGATACGTATCATGTTGTGGGAGTATCAAAATAAATCAATGACTGCCCCTTCTATAATTTTGGCGTGAGGACCAGAAGCGGGCCGGCCGGATGAGTTACATCTAGTTTCAAAAGAGAACAGCCCATTCGATCGATACTCTTAGACTCTTCATGTGCGGCATCTTCTGCTCGCTTCACGTAGGATGCTGTGGCCACACCGGTAACATTGATGGCGGACCGAACAATACCGTTTATCACGAGTTGTCGGAGCGATTAAAAGTCGCCAATGCCGCTCGTGGTGTGTTTAATGCATCTCCGCTCGACGGCTAGGCTAACCGATCGAGGTACTACCCCACAGGTCCCGATGCACAAGAAACCCATCACGTCCGAGTCCAAAGGATATGCTCTGGTGAAGCACAGGCCTCATCTCTAAGCAATACGTGCAGCCCGGCAATCGATCTCGAGTTCTTTGCTTCTGAACTCCGGCTTCGAGGTGACGCACCCATAGTGCAGCCTCATCAACAGGATGGGGATGTCTTTTGCTGGAATGGCGAAGTTTTCGAGGGTTTGAATGCGAGTCGGAAGCCTCTACCTTCGTGGCCAGGGTTAATACCATTTTGACATAGGTCAATGCATCTGAAAATGATGGCGCAAAACTCTTTCAAAGCATACACACTCTCTCTACGATGGATGATCTTCCTTTCCTGTTGGGGAGGATCGAGGGACCGTAAGTTATTTTCGTTGTGAGCGCATCTTTCTCTGCTGAGGTTCAGTACGCAATAGATATGCATTCGTCTATTACCATGTAGGCTGGGCTGGCAGTGTTCTAATGTATCGTCTAACATTTACTATCCATAGGCCGAATCCCAAAAATTATACTTTGCTCGAGACCCTCTTGGGCGCCGATCTCTGCTCATTCACAAACCTTCTGTGTTTAATCCATATTTCTTACTTGCATCCGTCTCTGTTGGAGATGATCAAGGATATGTCATGGAAGAACTGTCCACTGATGGGATATTTTGCCTTGATGTGGGACAACTATGTGAATCCAAAGAAGTAAATTAGCTCGCGCTAGACGTTCCATCCTAGTCCTAACCTATGTAGGTCACGCAACATTTCGACAGCAACTTGACATGTATTCCACGACACATTGATCGGCGAATTCTGCCATTCGTGAGTACATTTGAGATGACATGTGCTTTTGATGATTTGACGACCTATTGTTAGGCAAAGCTTAATCGCGTGAACACCGCACTTCCTCCGGATGTACCACCGCTCGTGCCCTCATTGGACTCTGAAATATTACCGCATGATCTGGCCATCGCCGTTGATAATCTTATCGATCACCTGGACAATAGTGTGATGCTTCGTGTTCGAAATATCCCGCGAAGAGCGTCGTCCGAAAAGGGGAGAGCGCAGGTTGCAGTCCTCTTTAGTGGTGGCATCGATTCAACCATGCTAGCCTTTCTTGCTCATAGGTACTTCGATGAGTCATGCTCTATTGTGGCGCTTGTTCTTATTTTGTGTCCCTCTAGACATGTAGCGCTGGATGAACCTATAGATCTGCTTAATGTGGCCTTCCAGAATCCGCGAAAGATTCAGGTTCAAACTGACGGCAACATAGGAGCTATTCCCAAGCGCGAGAAGAAGCGACAACTCAAAGCAGCGGAGACCAATGGAGTGCTCAAGGAATCCACCTCGTACATGGTTCCGGACCGTGTGACAGGCCTGCAGGAGGTCGAAGAGTTCAAGCGGACATGTCCCGGCAGGACATGGAATTTTGTGAGTATTAATTCTTCGACAGGAACGTTGCTCACTCCACTAGGTCGAGGTGGATGTTCCATACGAGGTCTGTTCCTACCCTTAGACTCAGATCGACGAGGCTTCTGATCCATATCAAATAGGAGTCTCAAGCCGCGCGGGCAGCTGTCGAAGCCATCATGTTCCCTGGTCGAACAGTAATGGATCTTGTAAGCTTACCTTCCTAAGTTAGTCAAAATTCTGACGTTACGTACCCCTAGAGTCTTGCTATGGCGCTTTACTTTGCCTCCAAAGGGGTAGGCCGACTCCGAGTTTCGGCAGCGACTGATGATTATCAGCCATACACCAGTACAGCACGAGTCCTACTCAATGGCCTTGGGTCCGACGAGTTACTTGGTGGATACGGCCGTCACCGCACTGCATACGCAACCCGAGGCTGGCAGGGCGTCATCGACGAGGTAAGTCACCTTTCTCTTCCACAGTTCACATCCTCATGCTGTCATCCAGCTCCAGCTCGAACTCGACCGTATACCGACTCGCAACCTCGGACGAGACGACCGCGTGATTTCCTCACATGGCAAGGAAACGCGCCACCCATTCCTTTCGCTTACGGTTGTCTCTTTTCTCGCGGGACTCCCCGTGCATCTTAAACTTGATCCGCGGCTGGAGCTTGGGCTCGGGGATAAAATGCTACTGCGGCTCGCTGCGCGAAAGGTGGGGCTTCTTGAGGCAAGCATGAGGAAGAAAAAGGCAATGCAGTTTGGCAGTCATTCCGCTCGCATGGAGCCTGGCGAGGCAGAGAAGAGGGGGGATCTTATGATTAGGACTGTCTCAGAGTCATAGATGGAATATACTTGCGCATCCTCACATTGCTATCTGCGATAAGCTTGGCTTAGACATCTTTAAGATCACACCCCGGTAACTTAAAACAACGGCTTGGCGTGTATGGCCGTGTAATTCCAGACGTAGTGCTACAATATACATCCTAGTAAATACAACGATAGATCTATAACAAGTCTGTGTTTCCTCCAGTGTCGTGAATGTTTCATGATGTGTTCTGGTAGATCGTAACGCTGGACACTTCCCAGTCTGTAGCCAATGAGCGATGTCGGATAGAAACAAGATTCGGAACTCACAAGCTTGGCTGAACGAGCCACCACTAGCCTGAACGAATGCCGAGCACGTCGAGAAACCAGTCTGTTGTGCGCAGCTCACTGCTTGCCCAGGCACGCCTGTGCCGCTCCAAACGGCGCTTGCCCAGTCACCACTGCATGCCAATTACTATCAAGATACTTAGTTTTGTATGAATAGAAACTTACCAAAGCGTGGTATCGAAAATAGCAGAATGGGTATTGAAATATTGATATGGATTGCAATCCGTTGAGGGCCAGTCGGCCATAGGAGCGGGCCAATTCTGAGGCTGTGGTGCTCCTGCAGAGATATCTGATGGTATTGATCCACGAGGGAAAAAGTATACTTTAATGCCGGAGTTGTCCCAGAGCACTGCACCCACCATTAGCTTATTTAAAGAAGACCATGGTAGAATACTCACTAGCATAAACACCGCCACCAATTCCATTGAACCCCGATCCAAACGAGACGCTCGAGTTAGAACGAATTCCACACCCCTGGTTACCAGTCTGAGCTGCTGAGCAATCAGTAGACGCAACCAAAGTGCCAGACATATTAAGCAGGGCACTGTTGGTGGAGGGTAATGTACATCCTGGGTTAGTGTGAATCGTTGCTTGATTGTTCGTGTAGTTGTTCACGCCCTCGATGATGTCGATCTCGCCTCCGGCTGGCCAATTAGGGCCATTGGTCCAAAAAGCTAACACCGATGTCAGAAAAATCCGACAAAATGAAACACATCGCTACACACCAGGCCACGTTGCACATCCAGTAGGCATATGCACGGCGTCCATCACAACCAAGCCACCATCGAAAGTGGCTTGAGTCGTGATTCGCACACTCTGCCGATTAGTCTGGACTTGTGGCGTTGTTTCAACGCGCATCACGGCGTTCCCGTTCGAGTTAATCTCGATGAGGCCTGCGCTCTGAGCGGTGCTTTGATCTACATACTGAACATTCCCACTTGTCGGGTCTGCCGCAGTGAAGAAGCTCCAGCCGTTGAAGAATGTTTGCCCACTGTAACTATTTGTTGCCTTCCAAGATGATGATGCGACACTGGTACTTGACGGCGCAGCCGTTCCAGTGGAAGTCGCATTTCCGTTCATGTTTGGGGATGAAGATGAATTGCCAGATGAAGGCATGCTGACACCCTCCCCATCGGAGCCAACGCAGTAGAAGTTCAGATTGGATGAGGAACTGGGCTGTGTGGTCAGGATGCCCCCGAACGCCACGCGGAGGTCGCGCGCGAGGCCAGCGCTGCGTTTGACGGCGGCCTTGTGGGCATGGGTGAGAATTAATGATTTCCCTTGCACCAGGGGCACAGGGGCGAGTGCGAGAGCAATGAGCAGAAGGAAAGTGTACATTGGGAGTCGTGATTCGTGAGGGCGGTAATTAGATGGGGGTGTGGAGGTCTAGTGGACAGATGAACGTGCTCTGCGATTAAAAGAGCTCACGAGTGATCGAAGCACCGGGCCACGATCTAGAGCGTGAGCAGCGGAGAAACTTATTGAGCCTAATGGTCCAATAATAAGTAGAGAGAAGTGGAAAGAGTTAGAGTGCAGAGAGACTTTAGTTTTTAATACAAGCACACCTTATCAAGCGACTTACACGCGATAAACCCGTTCTGCTTATTTGATTTCGAAAATGAGTCTGCCTCACTCGGAACTGCCTCGGCCTTTTAAAAACACGAGGCCGGTCAGGCGCTTTGAAACGTTAAGGGTCCTACGAGTCTAAGGAACGGTTCAACCGTACGTTGGCGTAAGTCTATAAGGAAGAGAGATTAAAAGCAACAGAAGAAAAATTGGAGATTGGAAGGCAGCAACCATTGTCATTGTGGTTTTTGTGGCTACGGCACAAGGATGAGAATTATGATCACAGCGTCGTGGAACAATGGTAAGATTTAAATCTAGAATTCAATTACTCCATTAGGAAATTACTTGCATTCCTCATTCCGGGGACCTGACCAGGTGACACGCAACAGTAAAGTCTATTCGTCACAAGCATCCATTCGTAATGATTCATCCAACATGGGGCATCGGAAACCGTTAAAAAAAGAAAACTCATCAGCCACGAGACAAAAAAACTAAAACATAAGTATACGATTAAGAAAAGAAGATGCACAACAAGGCAAAGGATGTACAACGGAAAGGCCAAGCACAGACCGTGAACGAAGGATATATACCGTTCCTACTAGCCACCCTGGCTAGTGGTGCGAACCAGACGAGAACGCCTCCCGCACGCTCCTTCTGAGTTCCTCATCCCTGGCACTGCTAACAGAAGACCCCGCCATATGAGACCCAGCTACGCTTCGCGGAAGTCCTCCATCAACATCCCCGTCAACAAACTCTAGAATCCGCCGTGCAAGCAGTTGGATCTCCCCCTGACCATCGCCAGCATCGGTATCTGCATATGACTGTGACTGTGACCGGTGCGAGCGAGGCGTACCAACAGAAGACGTCGCCGATGGTGTACGTGACAGTGCAAGCTGTCTGATCGAGGGGTTCAAAAGGCCAGAAAGGCGGATATTGCTGATCAATTGAGGATCTCCCGATTCCAGTAGCTGCACGATCGTCCAGACCGCGATGTGCTGAAAGGTGGCGTCTACGCTCGTCAAGAAATTATAGAGGTATCGGTGCATGCCGCCATCAGGCTTCTCCCATACGTCGTTAAATGCAGAGTAGTCATCAGATGCAATTCGGCCATCTTAAAAAAGGTCAATTTCTGGAAAAATCAAACCTAGCTAGACCCACCTTTCGATGATAGATTACCAAGGGCGGCAGCACTGTTGCCCTGGACTTCTGAGCTAGGTGAATTCGTCAACGGAATCAGTACTTCACAGATACCCATCTCAAGCAATTGGCCCTTGAGCTCATCTGTCGAACCCGTCAGTAGAGACTATCACAGAACGCATGTAACTGACCGCTCAGGGCTAACACGGCGACACAGGCAGTCATTTCGCTCTGCACATTCATTGGCACTTCTAGCACGAGTTCTTTAATGCTCTGCACCGCGCCTGCTTTCACGATCGCCGTCTTATTCTTCTCCGAGCTGGCAGCAAGATTACGCAGTGTGGAAATGGCATGGCATTGAACCTCCTCGTTGTCTTTAAATGATAGAAGATTAATGAGCGGTTGCAAGAACCCGGACTCGATGATAGGGGACTCGTTCTGTGGGTGAATGGAGACGTTACGGACACAGGCAGCAGAAGATAGGATGAGTGGGAGGTAAGTAGACTGGAGCAGTCGGAGAAGTGAAGTAAGACCGTCAGCTTTGACGATTTCTAGTTGATATTTCTCTGCGGAACCAATGTTAAACAGAAGAAACGTCAAAGAGAAGAACAAGTACCATCACTAGCCAAATTCCGTAGAGCAAGGGCAGCTTGACACTGAACCTTTAAACTCGGGCTATCCATAAGGGCTACCAAGCTCGTAACGAGCTTTGATTCGTTCTGTGCTAGTTTCTTTCTATTTGCTCCATCGACGGCAATATTACTCAATGCGGTCGTGCAATAGTACTGGACATCTGTGTCCATCGAATTCAACAAGCTCACCAGCACGGGGATGGCACCGGCGTTTACAAGCTGCTGTCGATTCTCATCTATAAATGTTCATTCAATAATAAGTTCTCCGATGGGAGCTGTTACGTACCTGAATGGGTCATGTTTAGTAGGGCCCCAGTAGCGTTTCTTTGAACGCGCATATCCTTGGACCGTGCTAAGCGAGTAAGCGGAACAAGTGCGCCTGACTTAGCGATCTTCGTCTTGTTGTCATCTTAGGGTGTCAAACGTTCAAGTGACAGAAGCCAATCAGAAACGACACGCAAGTGATTAGAAGCAGGTCAATCATCGATAATCACCATCGATATGGGCTAGACTTACCATGCGTTGCAAGGTTTGTGACACAGCCTACCGCGTTACACTGCACCTCGACATTTGGGCTCAACATCTGGCGAATGAGTGGCTCCAGGCCTCCGAGTTTCACGATGAGGAGCTTGTTATCAGCTGTATAGATGACATCATTAATGTCATGATTGGGAGCATGCATGAGCGTGGTGTAACGCACTGTTAACGGCCAAGTTTCCAAGGGCAGCGCTAGCAGCACGCTGCACCTCCGTGTCCTGGCTGCTCAGAAGGAAAAGAATTGGGTCGAGCGTATCCCGCCCCACGGGGCGCACTTCCTTCTCAGTGATTTCGGCGAATGCAAGTGCAGCACTGCGCTGCAAGTCGACATTATCGGAAAAAGAGAGGGTCGTCAACGCGGTGAGTGGGGAGCCTTGGAAAAAGTTGGTGGTGGTGCGGTCTATGTGCTCATGTGAACCGAAGTTAGCTTTGCCTATGTTGAATACATACTCTCTAGATATTGGAGAAGGTCTGCGACTGCCTCTCGTTCATTCTCGAGAAGAAGAGGCTCATACTGCTGAGATCTCCTGGAACGGACTTGTAGAAATTTATGAGGGGGATTCAAGTCCATATTAAAGTTGGTAAGACTTACAACAGGATTCACAACAACTGCTGACAGCGCCCATAGCTCCGTACGAGCAAAAAGTATACAAAGGGGTAAGGAAAGACCAGAAGAACAGAAAAAGGGGAGGAGGATAGGAAAAGGTGTATAAAGGAAAATTAAAGGTATGCCAACGAAAGGCAAGCAACTGGTCTGCGTTTCAAACATCTCGTGGGTAACTGCGGTAATCGCCGCCCTGTCACACTCATGTCACACTCTTTGCACGGTGCTTCATCGCCGTCAACCCTGTGCTTCAGACTTCTTCAGTTCTCTTTAACGGAATAATTCGCGTCACGAACGATAGCTCGTCTATAGCTGGACCGCAATCGACTGCGCATACTGACTGCCGGTAATGTTCTATGTGTGCCAGGCTCGGTCGCCAAATGTTGAGGGACGGCAGACGTACAAGATCATTTTTAAGGTGGAATTTTCGGCTGACCATCGAGGCAAAATTATTTCTACATGTAAGTCCATCGCCAAGATATGCCATCCGTGATAATTATGTGGTCTCAACGTCACTTGGACTGTGTTTGCCAATGAATTTCCGCATTTTCTTGGTTACCGTCTCCCGATGGTCAGCTCAATCGACCGATACGGGCAGAGGCCTTTGATTGTCATAGTCCCGAGAACCACTGTAACCATAGAACGCTTCCTGCGAGGGGCGCTCGGACCTGGATATTGAGGTGCGGGTATCGCGGCTTCACCATCGAGGGCCTCATTGCGTTTGCCGAGAATAAATTCGTGGAGAAATATCGTTCTCACTGTCGGAGCTAGAGCGCTGTCCCTGCCCAATCTCATCGAAATGCTTATAATGTTTTATTAACTGGAGATTGTGGTGGTGAATCCCGCCGCCGATTTCACGCGGTAAGTTTTCGTTTCCCTTGTGAGATATTATTGCGATATTACTATGAACCTTGTCTCAAATCTCGATGGAAGCAAATTATCCACACATGGCGGATGAATCGATGATGACCCATGCATTATTTATTCTGCCCTATCATACTTGTTCCTTAAAATACAAAGTGAATTCCTCAGGGAAAGTAGTGCATTAACACAAGGACTACCTTCCTTTTCAAGAAATGCTGCGTGACTGTTATCCTGTCACGCTCTATACCGAACTTCGAGTCATGCAGTGTGCAGTTGCAGATATCCTAAGCTTTCCATGGCCGAGCCATCCTGGCAAGAGCTCCTCCGCCTCAGACTATCAGAGCGAAACGCAAAACAAAACGCTTTCGCATCTATAATCGAGCAATGTACGCTCAATTCAACAATCCATAAGACTCCGCTGATCCCCCAATTCAGACCGCAGACTCGCTCAACAAACCAAGCTTCTCAAAGAGCGTAATGCATCTCTCCTCAAAGCCGTCGGCTCGGTTCGCGCAAACCCAAGTAGCTCGACAGTCCATGTACCTGGAACTGCACCAAGCGAAGAGTAAGTTCAGCCATCTCATCCAATACACGTACGTCGATCTCACGTTCTCTGGAACAGCAATCCCGTACGTGCGGCGTACATGGCCTCGCTCGAATCCCAAATTTCATCTCTCCGCGATGAGCTCGCGACCGTGTACAAGACACAAGGCCAGAATGCTCAGCGCCTGCTAGCCATGAACGAAACCCTTCGCGAAAAGGAAGAAGCATCGCGTATCGAGACTGAGAACCTCCGCAAAGCGCGCGAAGAGGTCGGGCATTTACGCAGGAAGGTCGATCAGCATGCCGAGCTCATGGCTGAGAAAGATCGTACTGCACAGGTGCGCTTATATATATCCCTTTTTTTGATCAGTTTTGATCTTGTGCGTAGATCCTCCATGATGAGATCAACACGCTTCAGCTTGAACTCGGCCAGATCGATGAACGGAATCAGACGCTAACGAGAGATAATGCTAAACTCCTTCAACGCTGGCTAGATGATAAGCAGGCACAAGCAAACAAGATGAACGAGGCAAACGATTTCTATGAAGATATGCGTTCGCGGCATCAGGCTGTACTCAACTGGCGTGATGGTGGAGATGGAAAACCAGCATCAGGCAATGGCACTTCGCTGTCGGGAAATGGAGTGAAGGAGGGGGAGACAATGGAGGAGACATTGACGGATGGCACAAAATTGCAGGGGGAGACGAGCTTGGATCAGACTCCGAATGGTTGATGGTGGACGATGAGTAGACCCCACTTCATGCACATACTACCCCCTTATAATCACATACCCTTTTTGACTCATGGAATATCAGGATGAACAAATGATTCATCTTAATCGAACTTTTCAGGTAAGTGGTTGACTTTGCTATCAAAAAAAACCTATTGCACCGTCGAGTAGACGTAGTTTAACGAGAAGCCGCACATCTACCGAGGATATATACACAAACAACAATATTTCAAAGACGGAAAGAAATGAGGAAGAAAAAGAACAAGAGACAGATGAAATACTTCATTAGCAAGAGACGCAGGAAGGAGACGAATAATTGGAACCAGTTAATAACAAAATGATGAGGCGAAAAACAAGGATAATACTGTTTGTTCTTGGATGAAGTCACCATACAAAAGCACATCTTTCACAATTTTGGATTCGGGTGGTGAGAAAAACACTTTGGCTTGAATGGACGATGTTCGCAGGCTACATTCGAGAGGCACGAGCACGTTATCGATGATGAATGGGAAGAATAAAATATGGAGCAAACAAGGATTCTTTAAGCACCCTGGCCCTCGGCGCCTTGTCCTTGCTGACCGTAATATCCTGGAATATGAATCGTTGGGTAAGAGATGGTTGGTATGTGTGAAAAGAAGACACTCACCACCCCAGTAATTAGCATAGTAGCTAGCAGCAGCATCTCCAGTGGGCCATTGAGCGCCAGCACCTGCACCACCAGCACCAACAGCAGAGGGGTCCGCACCGCCCGCTCCTGCACCGCCAAGGCCAGAACCGACGGCACCAGGAGTAGGCTGAGGCATGCCAGGCGTCGGCGACCCACCAGCACCACCTTGGTTAGGGAAACCACCGTATCCGCCAAACCCATACTGGCCATAAGTATTAGGCTGTGGTATTCCATACATGGGCTGTCATAGGACCAGTGAGCCTGCTAAGAAATATTTTTACAAGTGAGAATGCTCACCATGTTTCCATAAGGAGCTGCTGGAGTCGTCGGGCTGAGCGGCGCTCCGGGCTGCGCAGGAGTCCCATCAGCCCGGTCTTTGCCCCAACTGCACTTGATGGGACGGCCGTGGACCATCTGTCCTTGCAGCTGCACGATAGCCATGGCAGCGTGCTCGTGCGTATCGAGCTTGACGAATGCAAATCCACGATCTGCCTGCATGCGAATCTCCGAGAGGTACCCGATAGATTGGAACAGTGGGATGAGATCTGCTTGGGTGCAGTACGGGACGAGGTTTCCGACGTAGACGGTGGAGTTATACGAAGGAGTCTGTTGAACGACGGATTCATAAGAGAGGGGCCCACCCTGGAAGTTAATGGGGGCGGGTGCGGTGCCGACGCTGCCTCCGGGGCGTGGAGGAGCAGGCAGCCCTCCTTGAGTTTTCTGATTTGCCCAGTTGACACGGATAGCACGCGAACCAAGCCATTCGCCATTCATAGTCGCGATGGCCTGCTCTGCATCGGTCTTATCCCTGAACGCAAGGAAACCATAACCGCGAGATTTTCCCGAGTTCATGTCCCACATCACGCGAGCGTCGGACATTGTGCAGAACGCGTTGAAAGCCTTGCCGAGGACCTCATCGTTGACTTCTGGGCTGAGGTCACCGACGAAAACGTGATAGTGACCGGTGGTGTCCTCCTTATTTTGCTGGCCTTGATAGGCCCAATTAACGCGAATCTCGGTGTCGAAGATCTTGCGTCCGTTAAGGGTTTGAAGGGCAGTTTCAGCTGCGCGCATGTCGATGTACTCGACGAAACCGTAGTTGAGACCACCATGCTGGTAGTTGCGGTCAGGGATGATTTTGACGTGTTGAACTGCACCGGCAACGGCAAAGATCTCTGTGAGCATGTACTCGGTTACTCTTGGACTAAGATTCCCAACGTAAAGATGGGCCCTCCGCTGCCATGCATGAGACCATATCTATGGGCTTGTAGATTGTTACTCACTGGTGCCTCCGCATGGCCACCCATACCACCCATTGGATTCATGATTTAATATGGATAGTGAATGAGAATGAGAGGCTACGAGTTTGAGTGAGCTGGGCTAGAGATTGATGAGGAAATGAAAAGACGCACAGGAGAATTGATTACTGAAATCAGAGAAGGATTGTCCGTCGAGAATAGACAGAAAAATGAAAAACACGAGAAGAGAGAGAGAAAGAGACAAAGAAAAAGAGAACAAGAGAGACTTTGAACGACGTTGGCCTCTTCGCACTTCGTCGTCGACTACTAAGATCTTTACTACAATCCCATTTTTCACCACATCACCCATGGGAATTCATCCCACGGTCATCGCCGATTTCAATTCAACACCAATAGGAACTTTGTAGATAAACTACTTTGTAGGTACGTTTAATAACACACCACTGCTCGGAATATATGTCACATTCCCATTGGCAGCCAAGCTCTGCACGATCGCCTTGCTTGCCTCTATTTTACGAAGTGCAATGAAAGCATCTCCAGCTTTGTCCATGGCCTTTGAAATTGTTGCTGCCGCTTCTGCCTCACCTTCTGCACGAATGACGGCGGCCTGACGCTCTTGCTCCGCCTGCATGCCGTCAGTAACCTGATCAGGTCAACTCCTTACCAAGAACCTACCTTTTCAACGATGAACTTGGCTCTCTCGGCATCTGTAACAGGTTAGATTGTCATAGTAATAAGCAGCTGAAACCTTACCTTGCTGTGCTATTTGCTTGGCTTCAACAGCCTGTAAATTTGATTAGTAAAAAACCGATATGTCGTACATAGTGTCATGCGAACCTGAGTAAATTCCTACAAAGGGTGTCAGTTAAATAAAATGAAGTACACGGACTACGGACTTTTCCGAATGTGAGATGGGTGATAGACACATCCTCAAGCTTGATGTTGAATTCGCCGGCACGTTGTAGCAAGTCTGCGCGTATTCTTGACGAGACCTGGGGAGGCTCTATGGATGTGACGTGACGATGACTGACGGGTGACTTACCACTTCACGCTGGGTGATCAATTCAGCAGCATCAAATTGTGCTACGATAGCCTTTAGGACTTCGTTCCCGATGGAAGGTAGAACGCGTTCGTCATAGTCCATGCCGAGGCTTTGGTAGATGCGGGGTAGATGCTCGACGTCTGGTCTGGACAAGACACGAAGTGTGATGGAGACCATTTGTAAGTCTTTTGAACCGGTTGTTGTTGAAATATTCTGAATAATTTTGAGCAGAAGGATGGTTGTAACGAAAATGACGTACACGGGGTTTAATCCGGCAGTCGTACAAGATTGCTCTCTGCAGCCATGGAACGAGGAAGTGGGTACCTTCACTGGTGGGCTGTATTGAATGGTCTATAAGGTGGCAGTCTTGTTTAAGATATTGAATACCTTGTCCTTTACACCAGAAAAGCGGTCAAACATGACTGCTCGGAAACCGCCTGGCACATCGTAGATACTAGCTTGGGCAACGGCAAAGGCCAAGCCAAGGGGAACTTTAGCAATAGTATGTTAAAAGACCTCTTTCTATTCAAATAATTTCGTACCGAGGAAACGACTTGCAGCTTGTGGAAAGGCCATGAAGGAGAGAAGGAAGGCGAGCCAAACACAACACAAACAACGCGTACAGTACTAGCAGCCGTCATTTTTGCCGAGCCACGCGTTCAATATCTTTGAATTGGTAAACGAAACAGTGATTTTAGTACTAGTCTACGTATACGTTCCTCAGTAGGCCACTACATAGCTAGTTGGATGGATTGTGGTTACCCACTCGCCGAGCTCTCGCCGAAGCTGCGAAGGTGTGACCTTCTTAATTTGGTAATTTCTCGAATTTAGTGGAAGTGACGATGAATGGGTGGACGCGTCTGTAAATTACGCGTCCATCTGCTCACCAAGCAGATTCGTCATCTCATTGCAATCCACAGTCCACAGTCCTGGCATATAAAATCAGTGCTCAAAATGATATCCTCCATAATCTCATCTCTTTCTCATTCAATTCACAATGTTGGTATTCGCTACTCCCTACCGCTCTGTCGACCCTTATGCTGCACGCCAACGTGCATGGGCTCGCCATCAGCAGCAGCTCAGGAATCAATCCATCCAAAATGCTCTTTATGCCCAACAGTATCCAAACCAGCAGAGCATTCACCAGCTGCGCAGTATAAATGGCCTGCTTAACCGTGTACTAGAGCGCGATGATTATCTCCATACCCCCGAGCCGTACTACGGCTACAGCACAAATGACCTTGCTGAGTTCGAGTACGAGCTTGCACTCTCCAGAGCTACCCGCAACGCTGCAATCCAGCGGCTCCATCGCGACCACAACCCAGCTATCCGAGGCTGGTGTGCTGCTTCCCAGGCTCAACGCAAGAAGCAAGAAAGGGAGCGAGAACTCCACGCCCGCCGCTGCGCTACAGAGGCCAACGGCTTCCTTGCACATGCTGAACCGTACCTCAGTGCATATTGGCCTTGTGGCCTGCCTGTGGATGCTATACGTTCACTTTCGTTCACTGATTCTGGTTTGTGTGACTTACCACAATCCCAGGAACTTCCTACTCAGGCCACAACTTCCACCTCAAAGGCCCCTGTACAGAACCAGCCATGCCTCCAGGAAAGGCTTGATAGTCGTATATCACAGTTACAGTCGATATTTGACAGTCTCTCTGGAGGCACTTCAACCGAAGCTCCTGTCCAATGTGTTCCAGTTACATCCACTACCCCTACGTCCACGCAGGTCAATGTCAACGAAGAGCCAACCACCTCCTCATACGAGGGAAAAGGAAAGGCCAAGGAGATTCCTGACTCCGACGAAAGCCTGAAGGACAGACTCGAGGACCGTCTCATGGACCAGTTCCAATCTGAATTAAGCAATACCTTCCGGTCAATCCTTACTAGTCTGTCTGAAGGCACGTCGACAGACACTCCATGCGTTCCAGTAACATTTGCTGCCCCTACCTCTACGCAAGTTAATGTCGACGAAGAGCGCACTACCTCTCCACGCAAGGGAAAGGGAAAAGCCAAAGAGACGCCTGACTCTGATACCGAAGAAGAGTCTTCTGCGTCTCCAGCCCAGGTCGCATCTTCCCTCTCCCAAATCACTTCGATCTTATCCCGCTTGGAGACGCTCCTTGTTGACTTCCAGTTCCCCGCTGAGCTCGATTTCTCTCCTTCGCGTTCGCCGTCCCCAGGTTACTCAGCTCTTGACACTGATGATACATTTGCGTTGACATACACCGCGACGAATGCACCTCTCCGCGCTCAGGAACATGCACTGTCGTTGCTCCTCGGAGACTTGGACAACATCCCCAGCTTTGGATCACACGTAGTGAGAGACGCAAGGCGCGCAGTTGTGGCACGCGTAGAGCAAGCGCTGGAAGAACTTGAGAAAGGTGTGGAAGAGCGAAGGGGTCAGTGCTCGCGGCAGGAAGGCAGACCCTGTCACTGTTACCGTGCCTGTCGAGCAGCCCTCGGAGCCGGAGAATCTGACCTCTGCGGATCTCGCGCCCATCAAGGTCCCCGTTATAGATGAAGTGCCTACCAACGTCTTTGTTCCTGCACTTCAAGTCGAAGCAATTGTCGACCTTGTAGTGCTTGACACTATCATAGAAGCACCTACTGGTTCCATCGGGATCGCAACTGCATCTGTGGCGGAGCCGAGCTCTACTTCTGCTTCTCTTCCCACAGCATGCTCTGAGGTTTCCGAGACGTTGACAGCTCAGCAGGTTTCGGTCCCGCAGGAAGAAGAGTCCGAGGAGCCGCTTGTCGATGCAGTCGGCACCGCCGCTGTCTCTGAGGACCTAGCAAGTGAGGACGCAGTCATCATCGAGGCCACTAACCTACCCACCAATGCGGACCTCATACAACCACCATCCCTATCCGCAACGCGTCTAACGCCACCTCCACTTGACACCTCCGATTCACATTCCCAAAACACACTCGGTGTCTCTCCTGCCGATTTTGAGACTTCAATCCATGCGGACGCTGATATTCCCGCGGAAGTGGTAGATACCACAGATGAGCCGGCATCGCTTGTACCGGCGGCGGCGGCGTCTTCGTTCTTGGGATCTGATCATGAGCAGACGCCTTCGGAGGTGAACGTGCTAGAGTCATATTCGAGTGTGGAATTGGCCGCACCTTCGTCTCCCGTCAGTGAGACAGAAGTGGATACGTTCTTGCTTCTTTGAGCAGTTAGTAGGTCGTGGACTATGTGTCGAATTTTGGCACGTCTTATATTTTGTTCATATTCATTCATAATTATTTGATTACTGTACTCCAGTACTCATGTATAATGAGTGTACTAACCCAATACATGTATGCTATATCAGAAAACTTTGAGTGATTGAGTGATAGGTGGTCACCGGTCACAAATTGTACTGTGCTCGAGTACGATCAACATTGTCTCGACTGTAATACCTCATGAAGCAAGGATTTGAGCACAGAAAATTAATTCATGAGATGATGTTAAAACAAGTAAACGAGCGTCTGACAATGCTTATGAGTATGCATGTGACACTAAAAAAATATCCTCCATCCCCCTCCTACTCCAATTCCAACTCACGCCCTCCCCTTCTTCTTCTTATTCACCACCTTGAACCCCCATTCTGGCTGAGCAGCCCGTGGCGCCGTCCTCACCACGTCTGCGATTGACACTTTCCCGTTCCCGTTCGGTCCTGGTCCAGCTGTCCCACTAGCCCGGCGGCGCTTAACGAACTCTGCCGCAAACCTCCGCCCATCAAGCGTAGTGCTATTCGCGTAAATCAGGTCGGAAATGATCTCTGATGTAGAAGGGTCTGGGTCAAGAGGAAAAGAGAGTAGCATCTGTGTCATATCTTCCACTGCTCACCCGAAATAATATCATATATCAGAAACAGTTAATGAAGCGATCTAGAAGAATAACTCACGGTTCACAGAATGATTGAGCCCTTTCAGTGCATCGCTCAGCCACTTGAGGAAATCGTTGGAAGACGAACCGGGCGTGTCGTCCATGCGTGATGGTGTGACAGTAGCAGCCTTTGTAAAAGTCTGTGATGTCGAGCGGACTGCTATACCACTGGGGCGAGGCGTAGGCGCTGCTTGTGTGGATACAGATGGAGCGGCAACTGGACGAGCAGGTGCCGGTGTGGGTCCAAGAGCAGGTACGGGGGCGTTTGTCTTGCCATTTGAACCAACTGTCGTCCATGCCCCACCACTAGCCTGTGCACTGGGAACCACCTATACGACAATCGAAAGGGAATCAATAAGCAATCCCGCATTACAGAGGTCTTTGCACACACCTTGAAAGTAGTCTCTGCATATCCGCGCCTTGCAGCTGTCGCTGCCATTGAATCCTTCAACCCCATCTTCTTCCGACGCTCTTCTTCCTCCTGGATCTCCTTCATCGTCTTCTTGGTAGGCGCTGTACTCGTTGACGTCCACACTGGAGCACTCGCCACAGGTGTTACCGCAACTTCTCCACCTCTTGGTGTCACAGTAGCTCGTGCACCCGTTTGAGAGGTTGGAAGTCCCCACGATGCGGTAAATGGTTGAGCATCCTCCACGACAGCAGGTGGGGTCGGCACATTGGCGCGTGCAAGCCTCTCGCGTTCTGCAACCTTACGTGCCTCTGCCTTCTTTGCCTCTGCCTCCTGGATCTCGCGCAGACCGAGCGATGCCTTGCCCTTTTTCGCATCTTCCTCAGTCGCCCACGCAGGCTTTGGAACAGGAGATGGACTCTTTAAGGCAGGTATGGGTGCGGGAGGTGTAGATTTCGGTGCTGAAGCTGCGGGCACTTGGGCCTCACGAACGGTGGATTTGGCTTTGGTCTTGGGCGCTGTAAATGCCGGGAGCTCAATATGGGGAGCGGGAGCCGGGGCCACAGGCGCTGGTTGAGGTATGTCTGACACGGGTACGGGTGCAGTAGCAGCTTCCTCCTCCGTTTCCCCAATAGGCGACACAGCAACGTTGGACTCCTCATCCACATCCTCAAACATCTTATTGTGTTGCCCGAGGTTGCTCACAGTGAGACTATTTGGGCCAGGAACCTCGCGCCATCCATCATCGACGACGCCTAGGGAGGCCGTCAGCCATGGTGAAGGGTCTTTTGACTTGGGAGCATTACGGGCGGGTTGTGGAGGGTGACTCCAGGCAGCTGGAGGTGCCTTGGCAACAGGGGATGGGGTGGGGATCTCAACCACCGGGCGGCGTACAGTAACAGGCTCGGGTGCGCCCCAAGGTGATGATACATTCTCAGGTTGTACGGCAGACACTGGTGTCCGCACGGCAGGGTGATTCAGCGACCTTCGCGAGAACTTCACCGAATGGCGATGTAGATGAGCGCTGCTGCGGCACGTCAGGGGACTGGGGGAAGTGCTGCACATAAGGTGAGCCGTTCATCCCTAGGTTGTTGAAGCCTAGCCCGTTTGCCTCAACGGGCTGCCGTGCGATGGGTGAATCATGCGAGGCACCTAGACTGCCCATGGCACTGTACGTGCCATCGCCATACGAGGGCTCCTGTGTGAAAGAGTGGCTCTGCGCAATTGGCACAGGTACCGGCATGACACCCGAGCTGATGCCATTGTTGAAACCAGTCGCAATGGAATGTTCACTACTGCCAAAATGTTGTGCATTCTGGGTCATGGACGGTGGCCATTGGGAGTTACTGTTGTTCTTATAGGTACTGAATGTGTCCAATGATGAAGTTCTGCCGGGTGCCAGGGTGTTGAACGACGAGCGGGGGTCCCCGACTGGGCCGAACGGGCCTGTATTTCCAGTGAAACTGTGGGAGCCGAGTCCTGAATCACCAGTATAAAGGTTTCCGACTCTCCCCGCCAATGCAGAAGTATCGGGAGAACCGTTGCCGAATCTCCCGCCACCAAAGGACGAGGAGGGGGAATCTGAAGGAGAGGCACTATTAAGGTATGGGTCCAATGTCGCAGTACGGAGAGTCCGGGTTGGCACAGGTTGGTATCCACTGAATGTATTGTGTTCATGAACGGGGGAGTAATTCTGGGCAGGGGTAAAATTCTGGGAGGAATCGGTACGGATATTGAGACCAGGAGGTGCGGCGGACGTTGGAAATTGTGACAGAAATATTTTGCCGCCAGCGGACTGATGGTCGAGAATCCCGACCGCCGTCCATTCTCGATCCAAATGAGTACGCTTCATCAGAAGGTCAGGAGTAAAATAGCCCTCATCAAACCATTTCTGCATCAAATCAGCTTTGAAAGGACCTGGGAAGGAACGTCACCTCTGGTGCTCAAGACTGCAATCTGAAGAACTCACCTTGCACTTGACCTTGAGGATCCAGGTAAGACCACTCAATGCTAGCTGGATCCAGACCCGGTGGTGGACCTGTCGTCAGACTGTCGGCCTACCGGGTTGGGATGAAAGTTTGTGTTGGTTCGCTCAGTTTCACTAAGACTCATTCCAGTCATACGATGTGCCACAGAATCTGCACTTAGCGCAGATCGCGGGCTCGGACTGTTGCTTGTGGTGTCTGGAGGCAGGGCATCAGGGATTGCAGATGATTGAGAAGCGGCAGAAGGGCTAGGCTGAAGCGCAGTGTTTTGTACTGGGTGTTGTTCTTCCTCATCTTCTTTGATGTTATGTCCTTTTGAATCCTCTTCTCTACTCTCCGTACGAGTCCCCGTGGATGCTCCCCCAACTTTCAGTACACTCTCCGATGTTCGTCGTCTAGCCATCCAAGAATCTCCACCGTTAAGAACACCGTCGAATCCTGAGGTAAAGCCGCCTATTCGGGTACGAGGGGAAGGCAGTGCTCCGTCGCGTGGAGAATTGCCTTGTGTATTAGACACAGACAGTTTACGAGGTAGTGCAAGTGGTGGTTGATCTTAGCGAAACCTGGATCAGTGTCACAACACGGGTAAGGGACATTCCAGTATTCACCTGTGCTGTCCCTCCTCCTTCCCATAAGACCAAACCCTCTCATAGGACTCCCTCCTCCGGTATTGGAATGGTTCAACCTAGGTCTATCAGATGGAGATGACAACGTGCTTATAAGGTCGGTAGACTGGCGTCGCCGAAGTTCGGAATTAAGTGGCCCAGCAAAAAGCTACATGCCTCGTGTGAGCCAATAAGGCCAAAGACATAAACTATAAGTCCAATTTGCCTGACCTTCTTTTCCACATCGCTCATTTCGCGCAATCCTGTGGGTTCACTGCTGACTTCATGTACAATACCCTCCCATCTTTCCACCTCTAGTCCCAGACCGCCTCTCCCGCCACCTTCTTTGTAGATTCTGAGCATGGCTTCCTTTGAATATCTGAAAGGACGGCATTCATCACGTTTCTCAGGCTCTGGTGCGGCGGCAGGTGTAACGAGTGCAGAATAAGTTGACGCGTTCGTTTGCTGTTGCTGTGTATTAGAAATTGCCGGAGGAGGTGAAGAAGGAGGTGCTTGGGGGCGAGCGGCAGGATTTTGTGGCTTCGCCCGCATCCACTCGGGGCCAAAATGCATGGTTGTAGTTGCCATTTTGCAGTTTTGTGGTGGTTAGTGCAGAGTGATCGATTATAATGGCTATTGCTTAGTGCAAGAAGTGACTAGCGAAAAATCTCAGCGGTATGGTTTGCACGTTTCCGTGGAAAATAGGATATCATAGGACGCGATCTGAATTTAGGGCAGGCGGGAGCCACCTCAAACAATGAGTACTGGTTACATCAATGGTACTTTGATCAACGTGCCAAACGAACAAGAGCTATCTACCACCCAGTAATATTAGAATAAGTAACGAACGATAGCCCGAACCCCAGCCTAATCTTGCACCCGTGCTTAGTCTGGATTGATTCGCCATCTGTACACGGGAAGGGCTAGACAGATGCTTGAGTTAATTCCGAAGTGACATAGATAGCTTTACCTACCTTGAAGTTTGCGTGCAGTGGGAATGATATAAAAAACTAGGAACAGCATGCCAAACGACATGCATATCGCTGAAACGTAGTAATAACCATCACGTTCTGTGATGCATTGTCCATCGATCTCTGAGCAGACCTCCTTACCGCGGTCAGAGACGCATTCGGCAGCTGGTTTCGAGTAAGCAATAAGGGGCGCCCAGAGCAGAAAGCATTCATGCCTACCTTTAACAAGCAGCTCACTGTGCGCCTCCTTCACTTCGCAGTACGCCTCACTAAAGTAATCGACGCCTTTATTAGAGCATTAGTAGCGCTCGACGACTATGGCTGCCATACACCCTTACCTTTCAATACAAAGTACTTCGGCCACGTTCCTCCTAGATTAGTAAACGTATTAAGGAGCTAAATAGGTATGAAGCTATCAGTCGACAAGTAAGGAACCGTGGAAATCTCATACCGTCATGTAGGTCCCTCCAATGAGAGGATCAGATATTTTGGTGTGGAATGCTGAGATACCAACGAACTGAATCGTCCTACGAAAGAAATCAGCTGTGCTCCGGATTTCATTGATTGGGCATACGATGCAAGTCCTTGTAACACTGTGTGGATGATAAGGAAGACGAAAAATCCATATGAAAGAGGGGGCGTTGGGAACCAGTAGACGATGAGCGTCGACAAAAAGGCAAATACCAATCGAGGCCAAAACGCCCATAACCATGGACGAAGTGGCTTGTCGCCACTAGACCACTTCGCCGCAAAATAGCCTCCCAAGATTTGAAAAGGAAAATCTATGAGGACAACAATAGCGAGGTCTTCGCGACCCAAACCCTTCTCAATCATTTTCAAACTAGTGACTGCCTCATTAGCTTGAAACCCGATTTTTGCGAAGAAGTGTATGACAATGAGCGCCTGGACGTCTGAAGGAAAACATCAGTTACCAAACAATCCGAAAATGAACCTATTTACGCTTGAGTTTGCAAATGCTCCATATGGTTTTGTAAACGGATGTAACAGTCATTTCTGATCCGTCCAATGATTCACTGCCCTAAAGAATGTATCATTTTGTCATCAATTTTGTTGCAAAAAGTTTCGCTGATAGTCACCTCTGTTTCGAAGAAGGTTAGCCAAAAAGTTACTCCAAAACACAAGAGGCTGCAAAAACGGAGATATGTGCTTAACTCGAGGCGTGGAATGCCCCATTTCTCACTGCAAGTTGTCACTAAATAATGCGTAGTATTGAACATGAACTGCTTACGCGAATGCCTCGCTGTTTAGCGCTAGGAAGACGGTGAAAGAGGCGAAGAAGCCTGTGTTCAACCCGATTGTCTGGCATATAGACGCGTAGGAAAGATTCTCCTGAGAGAGAAGCGTCAAAGCCCATCCTGGATTGATATTAGTATTGACGTGACTGAAAACAAATTAAATAAGGGACCATCCACAGCAATATCTGTAAAACATTTGAGTATGAAACAAGGGGCGCGGTGAATGTACGTACCTTGTGTTGCCGAAAAGAGTACCAGTGACGTGAATACAAAAGTGAGTTCATGGATATTATCCGCAGGCTGAATGTACGTCGGGATGAACGATTGAAAGTCTAGCAGTTGTGACGTACATTTTCCATCAATCTCCCGACGTTCGATGCTATGTAGAGCATCAAGGAGCCGATTATGAGTTGCATAGGAATTATCCATGATTTTCGACGACCAATGGAAGGATGAAATGTTGAATCAACGATAGGAGACCATAATAGCTTGAGCGAATATGGGTAGCTAGATAATGCGAACACGCCAAGTTGTGAATATGATAGATGTTCTCGGAGAATGAACGGGACAGAACCTAAGAAAGGTCAGAGAGTGAGCAGAAAAAAGAAGTGTATCATACCAAGGGCAAGGCCGAGCTGTTCATGGAATAGTGAGCATCTCACTCGGCGCGACATCCGAGGAAGATAAACAACTTACAGGAACTCCTTGGATTAAATCTGATAGGATTATAAGGTCATGTCAACTGGATTGAAAGCTCGGAGATATGAAAGTGACCGACAAAGAATGATCAAGAGGGTCATTGCCTTTTTGTCTCTAGAAGACATAGCAGTTGTTTTCGCTCCACCTGCAGAAGAACGCGCGTCACCATCTTGGAGGTTTCGCCCAGCACTTATCCGCTCCTCTTCGGACAACAAACTGAGCTCGACATCTTCGAGGTTTGAAGGTGATCCCATAGGCACGCGAGGCAGTATTCGAATTCCGTCCAAGGAGGAAGAGATGGCTTTTTTGTGAAAAGGCGGTAGTGGAGACATGTCAATTTGGCTGGTATAGTCCCGGGCCTCCACGACGACGTTAGCGTTGCTGGACCTGTGGCGCAAGCTATGAGGATCTTTTGAAGGAGATTTATTCCGGGTGGCAGACATGCGAAACAAATTCGACCCTTGGTTGACCGTATTCACTCGACGTGGGTGATCTGCTCGTAACAAGCTGCGAGGAAGTGACACGATCGCGTTAGGCTCGACACCGGGTCAATTACCAAATTTGGTATGTTTCCATAATTTGTGGCAGCTGATGAGTCCGTCAAACACGTTTAGCTCGTAGTCAGGTTCATCAAAGTAGAAATCATTTTTATGTTCTCCTACGTTCCTACTCGACCACGCAGCTTTGATGTTTCCGGTGGAACTCATGTCTTTTTAGTTCTCGCCACAGCGACTCAACGACAGAACGCATCCTGCCACTGCCCTAGCTCGAGTCACCCCCGCTCTACCCTCCCCTGCTACACGGCCCGGTGTCTTTCACGTGTCCTTTGGTTTTCTGATCTTCCATGACTGATCTACCTGCACGATGTTCGCGCTTTCGCTTAGGTTTCCACCGCACATCAGTTATAAAACATGATGATACACTCGTAAAAAGTAAAGGGCATGATCGATAGGAAGACGCCTGTGTAGGGCATCCATACTACTAATAGTGATCAATCAACGATCATTAATACTGATGCAGATAATTCGTTATAGTTCCGAATTCTGTCGCGGTTTCAGCTAGAAGGTACTCCAGAATCACTGCCGTAAGGCGCCCGGTCTGAAGTTCTGCAGTGAAACTGACTTATGAATTATCAGATCTCACGACTGCTTTGTACCCTCCAAGTCGGTCAAGCAACTTAGCAAGGCATATACTCGATGCGATATAATGTAGCACTGCCCAGTCCGTTGCTAACATGACACACACGAGGCAGTTGTTCTGTTTGCAGATAGATCCAAAACGCAAACTCGCCCTATCTTCTTCGCGTCCAACCCATCATTCCACATTAGGATCAAGTGCGATTCAGCAGACTCGCGGATGGGTACTGCTGCGAGCCAGTGACTGAGCCCATTATGGTGCCTTTTCAATCATGTCTCGATTGAATTCATCATTGCCTTCTTCAGAGTTCTCTGTCAGTTCATGCAATGTCCAGGATTTAGATTCAAGTCATCGAATCAGGCAAAGCGTCAATCAGGAGCAAGGACTTGCCATCTATGACTGATCAGATTTTCTTACATCGCTGAAAGCCTTGATGCAATCATAACGCCACGGCGAACATCATAATCCGATCGATCTAAAATGTTTGCCAAAAACATTACGCGAATTGGATGTACCAGGACGCATAAAAAGGTGCTCCTGATTGCATCCTCAATCGTGCCACTGATAACAAACGACACATCTCGCTCCAAGCCTCTTCCAACCGGTTGCGTATTCCATGTTGTACATCTACCATTTCTCCATTGCGTTCGCTTTCGTATACATATTACGTTTCTTTCAACAGCGGTTCTCGTCTCTGTTCGCCCTGCGCCATGTTCCGGGCCCGAAGTCTTCCTCCTGGGTATGGGGCGAAGAAAAGGTGTTGTATTACAACACACCTGGTGCCTTATATCTGGACTGGCACCGCACATACGGCAATGTTGTGAAATTTACAGGAGCGTTTGGCGTAAGGGCGTTCTGTTCGAACTTTGTTGCCTCGCTCACTACTCTCATCACTCATCAGCATCAGCTCCTTTCCGTCACGGATCCGCACGCAATATCGTTTATTTTGGGAGAGGGCGCATACCAGTTTCCCAAACCAAAAGGCGTGCGTGCCTGGTTTCGTATGCTGCTCGGAGAGGGTATTCTCTGGGTGGAAGGTAGTCATTCAATACAAATCTTAATCCACTCACTGATGTGTGTGGTAAGGCAAAGAAGCTCACGAGAAGCAACGGCGTAGCGTCGGCCCAGCATTAAGGTAATAAGCGCACATTATCTCGGTGGTAACTCTACGTTGACGTAGCTTCAGTGTGCAGTCTGCACGGAACTTGACTCCAGTATTCTACGAAAACGCTGCCAAAGTAAGCTGCATATATCGTGTTGGATACTTCTCTAATTTCTTTCAGATGGTGTCCCAGTGGCACAAGCTTTTTGATGCCCAGCATAGCGACGAAATTGTGATTGAGATCACTAACTGGGCTGGACGCTTTGCGTACGTATTGCCCGCAAGTGTTTCGTGTGCCCTCATTTCAATTCTATGCAGGTTGGATACAGTTGGACGAGCAACGTTATCGTACGACTTTGACTGCCTTCGAGGCCAGCCACACGCTCTCGCGGAAACCCTAGACGGCTTGACGAATCACGAAAAATCGCTTACCTCATTTTACATGAAAGCTCTTTTTTGGTTATTACCATCCATCTTGCATCTCGGCAAGAAAGGGCAGATGATCAGAAAAACCCGAAAAGAGCTTGGGGATCTGGCTACAGATATCTTGAAGGATGCGGAAGCTGTCAGTGATCCGAACAGTAAGACGCTGATGTCACTGATGCGTACGATTCCGAATTATTCGAGGATCATCACTTCGTTGACAATGATCTACACAGTGCGAGCCGATAAAGCCACTGCCGCTGTATGTATGGATGATGAGCAAGTTGCAGCGCAGATGCGAACCATCATTTCAGCTGGTTATGAACCAGTTTCCGCCACGATTGCTGTAGGTTCACTTAACTAGTCCAAAATTTTGATTGACAGTGTCTTCTAGTGGCTGTTCTTTGAGCTTTCCATGAGCCCGGAATGGCAGCAAGCAATTCGTGAAGAAGTTTCAACTGCTGGAGATCCCACATTCGATGAGCTCAACAATGCCTACCCTCTTCTCGACGCATTTTTCCTAGAGACACTCCGCCTCCATCCACCTGTTCTCGAAAATCATCATGAGGTAAGATTAAATGTAGGCAGCCGAAAGATTTTTCAGAGTTTGTTCGCATAGGCTGCTGAGACCATCAGTATACCTCTTTCGGAACCTGTAGCAGGGTCTGGTGATCTTCACCTCGTCGTTCCAAAAGGCACAATCATCTCACTACCTGTCAATGTCATTCAAAAAGACAAGTCAACATGGGGGTTCGACGCAGACGACTTCCGACCAGAACGCTGGCTCCACCGCGGTACCAGGACCAGCCGCGAGTTGTTGGCTTTTAGTGTCGGGTAGGCGTACCCCTCTTTTAATGCATATTTTTTTGCTCACCCCTGACAGCCCCCGGGGCTGCCTCGGGCGAAACTTTGCGGCTGCCGAAATAAAGGTAGGCGTTCATGACGTTCGTCCTTGATCACCCCATCTGATTATGACTTGCCGAAGGCTCTGACAGTGACTCTACTCCGACACTTCGCCTTCTCCTGTCCACATGAAATTGAAGCTTTCCAGAGTTTTGTCATTCGTCCCCGAGTTAAGGGAGAAGGCTCGAGTTCGCTACCGCTCACGGTTCGTAGAACACTGTGACAAGTCAGTTTGGGGGTTGCAAGCTCGTGGGCACATTTGTTTATACTACTTTCGTATTGAGTGTAACGAGATGTGATATTGCACTTTTAAAAATTAGAACTCAAGTGACCTTGTAAGGACACTACATTTTTCTAGTGTCTACACCAGATGTCGCCGACTTCTACGGTTTGTAGGAAGCAAACAGCCAACATTTCTTCAGTAGCATACATGTACTTTCACAACATGCGTCACATTGCCATCACGTCCAACCTCACTTGGTCAAAACACGCCATGCAAGTACGCCTTGCGGTCCCAGTGCTTGAAACCGCTAACATGTAGTTTTTCAAATTTTCTTTGGTCGGACTGAAGATTGCAACTTAATAATGCCACTCACGTAGACAGCTTACCACCAGAGATAATAGAGATCACTCAAGAAAACAACGCGAGAATAGGTGTTACTAGTGTAAACAACCCACGAGTGCGGGATAAACCAATAAGACAGTCAAGCTAGGTAGCTGACAAGACATAAATATGTGTATCGAATAGATGGCCACTGGTGATAGCATCTATTCCTTCTTTTGCTTTTTCGCCCTTGGTTTCTCCAAATCAATTTCCTCAGCGTCATCGTCATCGTCTTCGCTGTCCTCCTCTTCAGAATCAAGTTCGTCGCCAGCGATATTGCCCATGAAATAATCTGTGGCCTCGGAGAAGATCTCATTGGCAATTTGCGCGCCAATCTAGAAAATATGCCAAGTTAGGCACCCATGGCGACCGACTGGCGCCACTCACCTCAAATGGATCATCTGCAACCTCGAAGAAGTTGAAGAAGCTGCCAGCTTCTGCAGGCATATCATCATCGTCCCCATCCACCTCAGCCACACGAGGGTGGAGTTTGGTCAGGGCATTCTCAGGATCCTTCCAGTGAATAGGAGTTGCCTACCGCTAGTTTAATAGTGTGGTTCAGTGAGGACACACGTAACTTACGGAAGGCTGGACATCACGGGCCCAGGAGAACTCGAGCATGGAGTCGGTAATACCGTCTGCATCAGGGTTTTCGTCCGAAGCGGCGGGTGGAGGTACGTATTTGTATTCCTTTTTTAAGACGGAGTCAGTGAAGTACGGGTTTGCCTTGAAAAACTATCATAACAATTTAGAGTGTTGATTATCAAGGTGCATATCAACAATGACGCACGAATTCGATAGTGTAGCATCGTGGCTCCTTAGGATCGCGAACGATCCATAAATCTTCAAGGTAGCTCAGCGCAAGTTGATCAATAGTGTGTTGTGCATGAAAAGAGATCATGTTATTGTTCATAAGAGCCACAGGCCAAAATTTCTCTATCGATTTAGCGACAGCACGGCGTTTTTCATAGACTGGGGTCAGTTTGTCCATAGCCAGGCGCTCTTAAAAATTGTCAATTTGTGTTACTGCTTTCCGTGGGGGGGCTCTGGCCATATACTGAGAAGCTCACCTATGACAAGTTCGACGCGTTGGACATCTTTCTGAATGTCCTGGAGTTTTTTGGCATCTTCATTGTTGAGTTCGACATTTGCCAGAGGATTTTTCTCGACGTCTGTGCCGGGGGAAGCGCGTTTTTTGCCAGACATGGTGAGGAAGGGACAGGAGGATTTATGCTCCAAACATATGCATATCCTAGCGTGACGCGCCACAGCGGAGTTTGAATTCCGTTTGCGGCGCCAAAATGGGAAATTTTCCAAGCTTATGTAAGGCACGATGGCAATCCAATTAAGTACGGGGCGATTATATATTGTGGTCCAAATGTGGCCCGGATAGCATGATTGATAGGCGCTGCGTAACATAGTTCAGTAGCGGGCCTCAATCCACTCTCTTCTTCGTTCCCTCTTCCATCCCACTGACCGTCAAAGCTCTCTTACGCCCGTTTAAGAGTAGCCTGGAACCAAAGTGATTTGATTGACCAAAAAGATCCAACTTGTGAGCTAGAGGGCCAGTGAAGCCCTTCCCGTTGTGAGCTGAGCGAAACCCTGGTCCTTTGTAGTAGATGGTATCCGTGGGAGGAATGAGCCGCGGCCACGAGACATACTCGATGCCATGCACCATCATGAACACGACAGCCAATGAAGCGATAACGAACCACAACATGAAGTAATACAATAGCGAGTAGTCTGCGACTACCAGTCAGCGAATTCCGCTAAATGATGTACATTGTGACTTACCTGATGTTCTTGGCAGAGTAAGTCCAGCGCAGATCATGAACAGCGCAAACAACAAGATGTAAGGGACCTGAAGGAGCAGATTCAACAATGAGTTGTTCCGAGTGCGAACAAACATACCGATCGGATGGTTAATGGTCGCGTATCAGCGACCAGGGATGAAGCGGTGACTGGATTCTTCTGAGGAGTCCAAGCTCCAGTAACAAGGTCAATTCCATCCTGTAAATCTGTCAGGGTAGCAAAGTTAAGCGCCGGGAGACACGAACTTGTCTAGCGCCATCGAAATGATTGTTCTTGATGTATCGCACGACACTCTTGTACCCATCTTGGAGTGCACCTATTTTCGTTCGGGTATTCGTACGAGTAAAGTCTGTTTTTAGCGCCCCCGAGCCTGCATATGCCTTCGAGATTAAGTCCGCGTGATCGGCCCACACTAGATAGCATAATGAGTATGCAACGATGAGATTGCAGCGACAGCCTTACTCTCACGGAAACCTCTGGTTAATGCATCAAAGTCATCCAGTTCTTCATTGTCGGACACCACCCCAATGGCTTTCAATTGTTGATGAAGCGTCCATTTCGCTAGCGCTGCTTGAACTACGTTCGTGCGGTCCAGATTGTCCATACAATTTGTTCTCATCACGCCTGTCTGTATTTGTACAGCCTTATTCTGTGCCGTGTCGAGGTGGAAGTATCTGCATGTACATCAGTAAAAGAACTCTTGAGGGTTGCTCGTTCGAACCCTTGCTGAACGAGATCCTCTTGCATCTTTTCGATGAGAACACTAATACGATCCCATCGCATGTGTTTGCACTCGTTGTGGAAGTCGAAGTATTGATACTTCACGTCCGGGAGATCAACCTAAAACGGATCAATGAGATGCAGAAGCAGTGTAATGGCAATGTACTTTAGAAACAGCGCGTTCGTAGGCCTCCTTTACCGGTTGCTCGTGTCCTTTTTGATTCACCAGGTTGATGAGACTTTGACTGCCATATTCTGAAACTTGATCTCGAAGGTGGAGCTTAATCATGTCAACCTATAAGTGGTCAAAACGATGACACCCATTGAAAACGAGAAGTAAAATTACCGTCTCCTGAAGGTCCATAACCTGCAAATCAGGTTTATATCTGAGTGTGTTGACCTCAGCCCAGAAGACCGGCACACTGCCTCTAATCTGAGTGAAGCTCAATTTGTGCGTCAAGTTTTCGGCAAAAGATAAGCGTCCCGCGGCTTTCTCATCAACCAGGAGAATTTGTTCGGTCTCGTTGAAGTTAGCAACGTGGCCTTCATGGTCAATGCCACGGCGGAAGTATCTCGTGCCTGCACGATAGCGCGACCGTCGACTGATGAGGCAAAGCTGGATGCGATGTCCATGGATATATACAGTGCGCATGTCGAATGCTAAAATCTGTCAAACAATGAGCAGAAAGATTGAGGCGCAGACTTACTTCCATAAATAATTGGGAGAATGTAAGGACTGAGCTGTATAAATCATGAATTGTGCACTAAAACTGGATAAAAATGACTCACATCATGTGCAATGTCTGTGTCTGTGAGTCTAGACTGTAAGAATCTGCGGGAAGTCACGAATGTCAACATGCATATTCTGCACAACTGTATGAGCGACCAACTTATTCCAGAAAAACCTGTCGTCGGCCTAATACTCGGTCATTCTTATGGTTTCAAATGCATATATCAGCACTCACCACCTCCCACAAGGCCTTTCTCTCTTCGTTATCCCGGTCTTGCCATTGTGCTTGGAGTCTCCTCGACAAGTCCCAGCCGTAGCTAAATAAGAAGTGCCCGCCAAGGAGATGCGAGCGAACCAATGCTAACAAGTGTCTCTCTACTGGGTGGGGTGGGTTTTGAACAGAGACATTGGGATTTAGAGGTAGAATGTCAAAGTCAGCCGCACGGTATATGTCGTGGCCCATCAGGCGCGCACGGTGTTCGCGGCCTGTCATTACAATCACATACTCCGCTGAAAAATGGATCGGTCTATGCAAGCGGCCTCTGGAAATCGTAATACGCACAAAGAGCCAGTGAAATCATCCCCAGGATCCCATAAATTGTCTTGCCGTATCTCGAGGCGGTAGGATGGACAGGTGTGTTCGGTGCTGAGCAGAGTCATATGTAGCTGCAATACCACGTGTTAAAGGCAGCTCACCATTGAGTACTATATCACCGGTAGCCCTGTGTATGGTGAGAGACTGCGCTCCAATAGGTTGCACGGGAACAAAGGTGTAGGCGTCCTGGCCGTCAATAAATCTGTAAAAAAAGTCAGCAGAAAAGTAAATTTTAGTGGGCAGCGGGTCGCACAGATTGAGTCTCTGGTATATGGGCTTCATGGTGGTCAGGAAGTAATGTGTTGAGCACGTCGCGTCGTAAGTGGCTGCGTCTTCGTTGTCTGAGTCTGAAACGTAGCGTGCACCCTCCACGCTTGACTAGAGCCGCCATGGTCAAGCTCACCCCCGAGCTTCTCGCGCAGGCCCCATCTGCACTAAACCCCGTAAAAGAGCGACAGCTCGATCTACGAGGTGAGCTCGCAAAAATCAGTTGCATCTCGAACCATGTTCATCTCATTCCAAAGGTTACAAAATCCCTACTATTGAAAACCTTGGTGTGACCAAGGTACGCGCATTGGCCTCATGTATATCGCGGCAGTAAATATTACAACTTACATTTTTAATAGGACCAGCACGACGCTATAGATTTCACAGATAATTCAATCACCGTGCTGGGCAATCTGCCCTTGCTCAAACGACTGAGAACACTCCTTCTTGCCAACAACCGAGTTGCTTCGATTTCACCCTCAATTCACCTTTCAGTTCCAAATCTAACAACTCTGGTCCTCACTGGCAACAGTATCGTTGAGCTTGGCGATCTCGAACCTCTCAAGGAGATCAAGGGATTGAAGTACCTTGCCCTTTTGGGCAACCCCGTGAGGGAAAAGAAATGGTATCGCGAGTGGCTTGCGTGGAGAATAGCATCGCTGAGAGTTCTGGATTTTCAGAGAATTCGCGATAAGGTGCGCCCACGACGTTCGAAACTCAACGCGGTCGATAGCTCAGCACACTCGCACCTTTCAGGAGCGGGAGGCAGGAAAGTCTTTGTTCCTTACAGCAGAAGGTTTACCTACTGCCCTTGCAACAACGATATCCACCACCATATCGAAGCAGGGTTCAAAAGCAGCCGTCACTCTTGACGAGCCCAAACCAGCGGCGCTATCAGGGAAGGCAGGCCGGCTGATGTCAAAAGAAGACGCCGAGAAGGTCAAACTGGCCATCGCAAAGGCAACCTCCATCGAAGAGATCAGGAGGCTGGAGAGAAGTTTAAGAGAAGGATACATGCCATCCATGGAGTCTGTAGGTGCATGACTGTACTGCTTAGAACTGTATTTTTGCGTAATATCTACTCTGGCTGTTGACACAGTTGAGAGCTATACGGATGCTCTTAGGACAGGTTTATGATACCCAGACAGTGCTTCACAACCCGTAGCTTCCAATCCACAGGCCGTGAAAGGTTAGGGCAATGACTGCACCCAAGTTGGCCAGCGAGCTCATGCCATGGAGCATTCTAAACTTCGTGTTCAATGCCTTCATCTGGGCGGAAACCTACAAATCTTCGTCAGTGCATTGTTATGATTGAAAGAATAGCAAGAGCTTACGCCGGGTTCATCGTAGTTTTTGCCTTCTTCTTTCTCCAACTTATGTCGCTGGAACATGGTCCTGTGGCCGCGTACATGAAAGTTCAGTACCTGGTGGCCTCGTAACTACATTCTACCTGCCTGCTAGTCATTGGCCCAACGACGAACTGGTTGCAGCTCTGTAGCGCTATGACAGTTCCGAGCACATATGCCTGTGCAACATCAGCCCGAAGAGGACTGGTGATGTTGGCAAGAAGTTCGGGATGGACATATGCCCAAAGCCCCAGCAAAGCCGAGGAGAGTCCAATCGAGGAAGAAAAGTAGATCGGGAAGGTCTTGTGCTGAAGAGCACCAAACTGGTGTCTAGCTGTTTCAACGAAGTAGTCTGATTATCGACAGCACGAGGTACACTTAAATCAGAAAGACGAACGCAACGTCCGCAAAGCAATTATTCCTGAACACACGCCCGTCAGAAAAGCAGGTTCATGATAAATATTGATAGTCCCGTACCTCCAAAAAATGACACCCACACAGCTAGATCCGTCTCGTGAGTCAGCGCAGACGAATGTACGATGACGGAACGATCTTACACATCCCATAAAGCCAGCCATAACCTAGAATGTAAACACCTTTAGGCGACACCGTACCGAGGAAGGAGGCTGGTGATACGACTTCGACATGTGCCATGGTCAACTGGGAAGAACTAATAAAATTTGATCACGGTGGAGTCTCATTTATACGTGGCAGGCTTACTAGTTGAACGCAGTCCAACCAATACAAATATACGGGTTCCAGGAAACAGCGAGTCACCTTCCGATTGCAAATATGATACATGAGTATTGGTGCCGGGTAAGGAAGGGATACACAATACGTGGCATAGCATTCTTCAAGTAACTAAGGGTGCATCGCCCAATCCCCTGGCATCATCCCTTGTCTGCCTATCCCCCTCCTCCTTACAGTAACAGTGCGATCGTCCCGCGATCCTCCTATGAGTACAAGGTGCTTGTCGACAAGCTACATGACAAGCGCCCATGTTGATCAAAACTGAATTAGGAGACTGACAATTGCATATCACTCACGTCATTCAAAATGTTCGTCGATTTCGTGAGCGATGAGAGTAGCGCAGTAAGCTGGACGTCTTCATACTCCTGTATGGTGTATCAGAGTGAGTAAGGGGTAGCGTGAATATCGAACAGAGATGGAGGACGTAAAGTAAAAATGGTACACACAGTGTTGAATTCGTCGCGGAAGCCCTTATTCTCACTTGCCGGTAACGAGGCAATCAAGGCGGACAAAGATCGAAGGGTTGTATGATCGGTTGGAATTTGACCTGGGTACAAATGTATATAACCTGGATTTCAAGTTGACGCATATAACGTACCTGCGATCACGTTTGTCACATACTGCACAAGAACCAATATTCGCTCGTGTAACATCTTGACTGCTGCCCGCTGAGCTTGAAGATGAGATTCAACTGCAGAAAGGATGACGAGGTATATCAGTAGAAGAAGCAATTCACCCACGGCTGGTACTTCCACCACCACCCTTGGCTGTCCAATCGACAGCAATACGCTCAGCTTCACCTGTCTCTACCTTAAATGGTGCCTCTATGAACACAGAACGTGTCTTCTTATCCCTTATTTCGACGGTAGGCTCATAAGCCTTGAAAGGAAGTGTCTGCCCAGTGATATCAGATGATGATGAAGTTGTCGTGGAGGGTTGTAGGACAAGTAGGAGTGGCGTTGAGCAATACCCTGTGAACTGTGGGCTATGAGCTTCACAAATGAGAACTCAGGAATAATCGGCATGCCTGCTCATGTAATGCGATGTGACGATATGTCGGTACAGAAGCTACTGTGTACCATCCAATGAACTCTAAAGAGGGGAACACCTGTTTATCTTCGACAAGAAAATGTTTCGGCCAGCAAGAATGCGGATCACATAGAAAACTTACACTGATCGCGTCTAGACACCAAGAAGTCGTGGTCTACAAGGTCATCGCGACCCTCTTCTGTGGCGAGTTCGAATGTGTTTACAATCTCGACTTCTCGACCGTTCTGGGTGCCTAGCAATGCGCCGAGGACTGATCAGTCTGCTGTGAGTGACAGGTAACAAGCACGAGAGAGAAATGAACATGCCGAAAGGTGAATTGGACCGAGTCTGAAGCTTTAGTCTCGTCAAATGTTCGGAAATGTTCAGGATCGGCAGGGGATGCCTGAAAGACGACGTCAAGGTTACTAACAGTATCAAACAGAAAGTGGACCAACAGCGACAAAGACAATCCGGACGTTGTGCTAGAGGGGAGGACTATGGATTGTTCGTCTGTATCCATTTGCGAGGTCATGATGAACAGTGAGATTAACAGTGAGATTAACGAGTGCGGCCACAGCGTTGAATCCTAGTGATGCGACAGACAAAATAATAGGAGACAAAATAAATTCCCATTAGCCGACTTGAACGACTGACCTCGTCATTACTAGTGACGCGCTCTACCAACTGAGCTAAACGGGATTCAACATTGAATATATATAGATATTCATATCCGTCTGATGTCGCGTATTTGTCTGCCCTAAAGGATAATATTACCTTCGCGTCTTCCATATCCATTCATTGAAGATAAGTTACTCTTTTCTGTTTCGCTCATAAATGTCAGGTTTCGACGGAAATCATGTGTTCACCGTCTCGGTCCACGACCCACCAGCTGTTGCATCTACTGACTCTCCATCCCAGACTGAGAAACTCTTGTTAGAGTTTTTGTTGCAATATCGCGTCGGAGGCGAATTCATCTACAGGTCAGTTTTATTATCTCCCGAGTGTCTGACAGTTATTAAATAAGCTTGCAGAGATCAGCTTCGTGCAAACTTGCTCCTTAAGCAATACCAGCTGGAGGTCGATCTTCGTCATGTTGGTTTGTATAATGATGAGTTAGCGCATGCAATTCAGGACAGACCGGCAGATATATTGCCGCTGGTAAGTACATTTCCCGTGTTCTTGTACTTGAAGCTCAGATCATTTACAGTTTGAAAACGCGGCTACTAAAGCGGCTCGTACTATCCTATTCCCGCTAGCTGGTGGCTCTGATGAACGCGCAGAGGCTGCTCTTCAATCAATCCCCAGAGTTCAAATCACCATCAAATCTGGCCTCCAGATGCAACGTGTTCGCGACTTAACAGCAAATACGATGAACAAGTTGGTCCGTATACCAGGAATCGTTATTTCCGCCTCTGTCCTTTCCTCGCGAGCAACAAAGCTTCATCTTCAATGTCGTGCTTGCCGGTCCACAAAAGTTGTATACCCTGCTGGCGGCCTTGGAGGAATAGGCAATGGTTCAGATCGAGGCCTACCCAGAGTTTGTGATGCACCAGAGTTGGAGAATCAGAAGAAGGATTGCCCAATAGACCCTTACATCATTGTTCACTCAAAGTCAACTTTTGTTGACCAGCAGACTCTGAAACTGCAAGAGGCACCAGACATGGTTCCAGTTGGTGAACTTCCACGGCACATGCTTCTCTCTGCAGACCGATACCTAACGGGCAAGGTCGTCCCTGGCTCACGAATAGTCGCGACTGGGATTTATTCTACTTTCAGTTCGGCAAAGAACGTGAGTATCATCTCAATTTTTCCCCGATACACATATTAAATTATGACAGAAATCTGCTGGTCCTGCTGCACTTCGACAACCTTATCTTCGTCTTGTTCACATTGAAATGTCCTCGCCGACTGCCGGTGGTGGCGCCTCGAATCCCTTTGGAGTGCAATTCACTCCTGAAGAGGAGGAAGAATTTGGTGAAATGGCACGCAGCGATGGCTTCTATGAACGTTTTGCTAAGAGTGTTGGTCCGAGTATTTATGGCAGCCTCGGTTTGTCGCGAACTGCGAACTGACTTTTTGATCCTTGCTCATTGCTCTTGCAGACATCAAGAAGGCGATTACGTGTCTGCTTTTCGGTGGCTCTAAGAAGGTCTTACCAGATGGTATGCGATTGAGAGGCGATATCAATGTTCTTTTGCTCGGAGATCCAGGGACAGCAAAGAGTCAACTGCTCAAGTTCGTTGAGAAGGTATGAGAAGCACCAATCCCGCGCTGTACGCCCTCTCATCGCATCCTGCAGGTTGCACCGATCGCCGTGTACACCTCTGGAAAGGGTTCTAGCGCAGCTGGATTAACAGCTGTCGTCCAGCGGGATGCAGTTTCTGTAAGTGTCAATTCCTTTACAGAAATTTGTGCTCTTTAACTTTTCGCATCGCATCGCAGCGCGAATTCTATCTCGAGGGTGGTGCCATGGTTCTTGCAGATACTGGGGTTGTCTGTATAGACGAATTTGACAAAATGCGTGATGAGGATCGGGTTGCCATCCATGAGGCTATGGAGCAGCAAACCATTTCGATAGCGAAGGCTGGTATCACGACGGTGCTGAACTCCCGAACAAGTGTCCTTGCAGCAGCAAATCCAGTTTGGGGACGATATGATGAGGGTCGGAGCCCTGGCGAGGTATTCTGCTTCACGAGGGGGGTTTACAGTTTGCTGACATAGCATCCAGAACATCGACTTTCAAACAACCATTTTGTCACGTTTTGATATGATTTTCATCGTCAAAGACGAGCATAACGAACAACGAGATCGTGTCAGTGTCCACTTCCTTAATCCTAAACCTTTACTCAAGACCGAATATTTAGATGATTGCCAAGCACGTCATGAACATCCACATGAACAGGCCGAATCAGAGTACAGACGACAATGGAGAAGCTGTTGGCGAAATTGACATTGACAAAATGAAGCGGTATATCTCGTATTGCAAGAGGTTTGAATTATCCCCTATTGTTGTAAGATAATCAAGCTAATTATGTGGTCTCCAGCAAATGCGCGCCGCGGTTATCTCCAGATGCTCAAGAAATGCTTAGCAGTCATTTTGTTAGTCTTCGGAAGCAGGTTCAGCAAGTGGAACGCGATAATGACGAACGGAGTTCAATTCCCATAACAGTTCGGTTGGTATCAATTTCCAGATTCACTGCTGTTGAGATTAATGCGTTTCACAGCCAATTAGAAGCCATCATCCGAATATCGGAATCGCTTGCCAAGATGACATTATCACCCACTGTTCAAAATCATCATGTCGAGGAAGCCATCCGGCTTTTCAAGTTCTCCACGATGGACGCTGTCTCGGCGGGTTCCATTGATGGTATGTCTCGCGGCGAGCTGAATGACGAGATGTCGCGGATAGAGAAGGAATTGCGCAGACGTCTTCCTGTGGGCTGGAGTACGAGTTACCAAAGTTTAGTAAGGGAATTTGTAACGCAACAGGGCTACTCGAATCACGCACTGGAACGAACACTCTTCATCCTTGAGAAGAGGGAGGTGATACGATTCTCTGGTCAGGTGAGTATTCTATGTCGTACCACAAAAATGAGATGATAACCCATGTGTATTGCAGAAAAAGGTCGTGCATCGGTAAGTTGTTTATTTTGATATTAGTGCACGGCTTGAATTTTGCCACAGGGTCGGTGTTTGATCAATGTGTTGTACGAACAATGCTATACATTTGCTCTCTGTTTTGAATATCTGTAGATAAGTAGTCTCCCCTAGTCAGACCCATTGAATCTTCGTATTAGGTGAACGCAGTGTCTTTTATTCTTCCTGTGCCTTATACAGGTACACGTGGACATTTTGACATCGCCCGCCTAGCTCAATCGGATAGAGCGTCAGACTCTTATGACTAGGCGATCTGAAGGCTGCGAGTTCGACCCTCGCGGTGGGCTAATGTTTTTGCATCATTTTAGTACTTGCGCCATAGCAGCTATGTCAGTAATGGTGGTGCACTAGTCTCTGTCTGAGCATGTGGAAAGTGTTTGTCGACGAACAATGTCGGACAAAAAAATATCCCGGCTCTAACTTTTAAGGTCCATGTCTTGATAATTTTTTGATGATCTTCTGACAGCCTTACGTTGCACGTAGCCCGCTGCAACACCAAATTTGTAGTCATTCAAGGCCTAGGTCTTATACTCGGAGCGCGCTAACCAAACCCGTAATCCGGCGTCATGGCCCTTAGTTTTTTCCCGACAACCAGGCAAAAGTTAGAGAGATATGCTTTCTCTAGTTCGCTTCCTGCAATTTGGCAAGGCCCCTTCCTTTCGCAACTATAACTGCCTCCCCTCTGGATCGCGCTAGATCACTCAAACATGGCCTCACTCACAGATAGAAAAGTCCCAAAGAGCACAAAGATGCATTCAAAAGTCGTCTGTATCATCCATTTCGTTTCTATCATTCCCCAACACTCACCCATGCGCAGGTTATTATTGGGTCAGGTCCTGCAGGACACACCGCGGCTGTATATCTTGCGCGCGCGAACATCAACCCTGTCCTGTTTGAGGGCTTTATGGCAAATGGTTTCGCTGCCGGTGGTCAACTTACCACAACCACAGATGGTACGTACACACCCCATCCCGCCCTTATCTTCACTGCATCTCATCTATCACTGCAGTCGAGAACTATCCCGGTTTCCCATCTGGCATCCTTGGTCCCGAGCTTATGGATAGGTTTCGCGAGCAGTCCATTCGCTTCGGAACGCGGATCATCACAGAGACCGTTTCCAAGGTCGATCTCTCTGCACGCCCCTTCCGTTACTGGCGAGAGGGTGAGGAACACGACAAAGCAGAAACTGCCGATGCGATCATCATCGCAACTGGTGCGAGCGCGAAGAGGCTAGGACTCAAGGGCGAAGTCACATACTGGCAGAGCGGCATCAGCGCGTGTGCAGTCTGCGATGCTGCCGTCCCTATCTTCAGGAATCAACCGCTAGCTGTCATCGGTGGTGGTGATTCTGCAGCAGAAGAAGCGACCTGTAAGATATTTCAATCCTGAGATCGAAAATCAAACATCAAATTCTGGCAGATCTGACAAAATACAGCTCCCACGTGTATGTCCTTGTCCGCCGTAGCGAACTCCGTGCTTCTAAAACTATGGCCAAGCGCCTCATGAATCACCCCAAGATTGTATGTCTCCCTCTATTCCCATACCCCATTACTTACCACCTCTTATACGCTTCCACAGACGATTCTTTGGAACACCGTCGCAACCGAATGCCAAGGCGACGGCAACCTCCTCAACAACCTCCGCATCAAAAACGTAAGGACAGGGGAAGAACATGATCTACCAGTGCGCGGACTTTTCTATGCGATCGGACATGAACCAGCTACGTCCCTCGTGCGCTCCCAGCTGCAAACGGACCTTGATGGGTATGTCATCACTGTCCCTGGAACGACGCAGACGAGCGTCAAGGGCGTGTTTGCCGCTGGCGATGTGCAGGATAAGAAATATAGACAGGCTATCACTAGTGCGGGGAGTGGGTGCATGGCCGCGCTTGAGGCAGAGAGGCTTATTGCGGAGGAGGAAGTAGAGGAGGGTTAGAAAGTCAGAAGACTTTAAATGCGTATACCGCTGCAATAATTTTTGCCATATGAAATTATTGAACTTCAGAAACGCCGACTGCAGCCTCGGCAGTATTTGGCGGACATATAGGCCAAAACTTGAATTTATCAGAAAACCCTGTGCAATATTGAACTGCAAAGGTATTGATTACCTTCCAAACTTGAACTAAAACTTTAGCCCACCGCGAGGGTCGAACTCGCAGCCTTCAGATCACCGCCTTGCACAAACTCGTACAATTCGTAAAAGTCTGACGCTCTATCCGATTGAGCTAGGCGGGCCTTGCAATGAGGCGCCAACATACCTTATTGTAGCACTTATCACATTCAAATGCACATGATCAAGTTGACATTGTCACGGGACGCTGGGAACAAGCGCGTCTTGAGTCGCGAGACACATTAATGGTCCATTGCAGGTCAGTGTCAAACATTTTATCACTGGCTTAGTGCCCATATATTGTTGACAGACTAGTCTTGATATCTGTCTTTGTCACTCGTTACTTAGGGTTAATGATCAAGAGGCTGAACCCAGAGTTGATATCAGATAGCGAGGAAGAGAGACTCAGGTGCGTGACCTTCTCGTGAAAACCACTTTTTGACGTTGACCCGCACATATAGAAAGTGTAAATCTGTCACTCTTGAAGTCATTCAAATATCCTCGGACGACGATGACGACCCGTAAGATTCTATGGCAGAGATATATGTTTAAACAAACTCACGTGTTTTTACCTATCCAGACTCACAAAATACGGGTAAGTAATGTCTTGGATACCGTGATATCAGATACTTGACGAAGACATAGTACTCGACGGGGTCAGAACACTCCTGTTAACACAAGCCCATTCCGTGGATCGTTGGAAATCATTGAATTAACAGATAGTGATACCTGTGATACATCCTCCGACTTTCCGGACAAATTAACTGATCTCGTCAAGAGCCCCGCAAAAATGCGGAGGAAACCTGTGGCTCAGTGTCCGAAAGATTTTTTGTCACTTTATGCTGATGAGAGCGATGCAGACGATGGTTCCATTCTTATTTTGTGAGACCATACCCACTAGTGCTAATTCCGAGCTCACATATTGACCGGGCAGGAACGAGCCTCGAAGTGCACGCAAACCCATTCGCCGTGCTCAGATATCCACTGTCAATGAATCCATTCCCTCTTTCCCGATTACTCGCTGTAATGACGGGCCATTTCACTCACATTCATCTGGAGAAGATAAGAGGCAGGCTGGTACTCCTCGGGCAATCTTGGACAGCACGCCACGAATAAATAAACCACCCCCCAGGATCCCCAAGCAGGGAAAAGCAGAGGAGCAGGGACGTCGCGAGAAATATGCTGCACAGCTCTTTGAAGAGCTGAATAGTACAGTATTCGATAACTGGTCTCCCCCGAGAGACAAAATTGAATTGGAATAAGCGCCTCTTAACTACCGCGGGGAGGGCCAAGTGGCACAAGTATCCAGTCATTATGCTATATCTCTTATTATGCTCATCTTGATGACAGGTCTAGGGATGGTGTTCAGACGACAGAGATCGAGTTGGCCGCCAAGATTTTGGATTGTGATGGTGGAGAGGTCTTTGTTTCTGCTTCTACCGTGTCCCTGATTTGTGTGCTTTTAGAACGGATACGAAATACTTTGTCGCATGAGATGTGTCACCTGGCATCCTGGGTCATCAACGGCAACCCGAAAGAAGGCCATGGCCAGATCTTCAAAGCCTGGTCGGTGCCTACATCCTTTTCGTTTTCACTGACTGTTGATCTGATACCTCACTAGGGCCGACAAGGTAATGATCAAGCGTCCAGAAATTGAAATCACGGTAGGCAACCACCACCGCAAAGTGACTGTCTTCTGACAGCTGTAATCCCAGACAAGGCACAACTATGAGATTTCGTACCCATTCGAATGGAGTGAGTATGAGATTCAGCTTCAGCGAAGCCCCACTTTGATAATTTCATTAAGAATGCGAAAAGTGTTCAAAAATGTAAGTCGAGTTGCGGTCCGGCACTAGAATCCAATGTCTGATGGTCTGGCACTAGATATGGCCGATATAGCAAATCCATCAGACCAGATGAATGTGGTGAGCTGCTCTCGAATGTACTTTCAATATCACACGTAGGTTCATTGAATATGTCCCAGTTTGTGGTGTCTGCAAGGTCGGAAAACTCATCCCCCTCTTCGCGCAAAGAGCACCTAGGACCCCTAAGGTCAGCAGGATGGCTACTGCTCTGCCTCAAGGTGAGATCTGTCTTAGTACTGGATATCGTTGGATTCACGAAGTTCCTGTAGGTTCTCCTCGTCCCGTCGCGCCTCTCGAGGAAACCAGGCAAATCCCGGCTAACAACACAGTGTATGTCATATCATCAGAGGATGAGGTGGATATATTGATCGGCGCCATCAACAATGTGACCCTGCACGGTGATGAAACTCCACCACGAGCTATATAGTCCATCATTTAGCCCATGATGATTTATACATTAATTTATCAGACTGGCGATCAGATGAATATTTGAATGACGATAAGGATAGACTAAATACAAACCGGATTTGCTACAACAGGACCTTGAAATATACCATCTACAAATATCAGAGATTTACTCGTTCAATTTTTACAGGTAGTCATGTGCCGAATTCGAATCGATCGTACACGTAGGGCCGCGTCAGAATTGCGTTGAACTTTTGTATATCCGCAGTAGGTTTGAAAACAAAATGAGGGATGAGAGTCGCCAGGAATATCTTGGTTTCCAACATCGAGAACTTCCAGCCCGGACAAACATGTGGACCAAATGAGAACGTCGTCACGTTTGCAATTCCTGGATGAGAGGGAGCTCGTGCGGGGTGAGGCAGAGAAGACCAGCGATCAGGCCTGAAGTTTTCAGGAAACCGGCGCAGCGAAGAAAAACATACTCACTTAAACAATCTTGCATCCTCACCTCAGATGTCAGTGCTAAAGTCCAAAGCCTCGATCGGTACAGAATAGGCCTGACATTGATGAAGATTTGGATGCGCAAGAAGACATCGAGTTTAGTTCAGAGCGTAAGGCGACCTTGGACATCAGGATGGATGGAAAGGAGGTGGATGCACCAGGACATACTAGTAAGAGATGTAGAGTCAGAGCCTGCGAAAAGGAACGTCGAGAGTTGGGATAGAAGATCTGCATCAGAAAGTCGCCTAGAGATATCTGCCGATAGGTTTGATTTGACTACAAGTGACATGTCAGATCCAATTAACAAAAACTGTAATGAGCGCTGACTGAGTAGATTAAGAATATCTTTCTCTTCGATCTCGCTCGCACTCGCTTTTTCAGCAAGAATGGCGAACTTCTTGCTTTGGATGAGCTGTTGACCAGCTTCGCTGATTACGCGTCGACTTCCATTTGTGATGCGCGTGGCTTCATTAGTAGGCTGCGACGAAGACAATACATCAGTGAAGTGTCTGCTAAACTGATGATATCACTGACAAATATCTTCTCGATTATTGGGAAATAAAGCTGGACAAGTTCTCGCAATTTGGGACCCTTGTCGACGATCCTGAACATATTTTTGTATGCCAAATGGACTTCTTCGGATTCACACTGGAGAGCATGAAAGTCGTAGTCAAAGCCTGTCGAACCTATCACGTTAGATGTTGCAAGGGAGAACCAGTGAGCGACGTCGGTCACTGCCTCGGCAAAAGAAGGAGAAGGAGAATAAGGTGGTGCAGGAAGGGGAGGGGATTTCGCATCGTCGGCCAATGAAGGAGAAGTTGCAAAACTCTCCCATTGGTCCGGTAATTCTTCAGCTTTCTGGAAGAATATGGGAGTCATGGTTTTAATTGATTCAGTCGAGAAAGCCGGTGCAATCAACTTCCTCTGCGAGAGACCATATGAATATTGTTTCTTCATAAATCAAGTGTGATTCTCACTAAAGCTTTGTGTTCGGCACCTTCCATGGCAAAAATACCTGGTATTCAACCACTTGGAACTAAATACGTTCGTCGGCAATGTTCATGGTTTCTCGTAGATCGGTGAGTTGAGGATATGCGACATAACGCAAAAGTCGACGGAGAGAGGACGGAAGCCATGCTAATAGTATTTTCAAGAAGGACGAGAAGCACTCACCCTACCGAACCTGTGAAATCTGAATGTCTTCCCGAACGACTTGACCCATGTATCATGCATATCTAAAGATATGCTAGGGCTGAAATGAAGGCAGATTATCTGATAAAAGCTTCCTCAGTGTCCTCACGACTGACCTCGAATTGGATATGCACATACTCCATGACCTCACGAAGGTGGTTCTGCAGCGGAGAACCGTCGGGTCCCTGAATGTTCTTGAGCGGGTCAAACATAGGTAACATAGGTGCTACGACCATCATATTGATCAACCACACGAAACCTCTTGCTACCAAAATCAAGAGAACCACTGCACTGCATGCTTTTAGCAAGCTGAGTGAGAGAGTGGACGCGATGGAGGCAGTGAGCATCACGATCGGGCGGGATGGAACTTCCTGAGGGAAAATGACGACTTGCTAGATGAGTGCTCTTATGGGTGATATAGTATGTGTTGAGATGATCCCATGGGCGCTTAAAGTTATTATAAGCCTTGCGCTGTCGGAGCGAACCGTGACATCCCTTTTGGGAATGGCAAGCACATGCATGGCGTACCTCAAGCACTCGACATACCAGATCTGCGTGTACTAGCATTGTTCCTTCCAGAGACTCAATGACAACGTCATTTGTATTATTGCAGTCAACCGTGACCATCAGGGAAATGTCATAGTTACAGTACAACAATCAACTAGGGAAGACCCTTCTGGTCTGCAAGCTAATCGTGGATCCAATGCCCGTGGCAAACATAGCGTGGTGCGAAAGACCCCTGAACCGCCAACAAAACATCAGATGGAGTGCTGGTGTCAGATAAATCTGTCAGTGTCAGGTAACAGGTAACACTTCTGGCAAGAACAAACGAGTGGGGGGCTGGCAGCACATCACCATGATTAAAAATCATGTGAATCATACTGAGTTCGACTTAGTCACAGTGACTCCTCCTGACGATCACACGCATTGAGTTTACCATGAGGTGTTTCGAAGTGAATCAGAATCATGAGTGCAATACATGTAGCAAAAAAAACGTGTAAAATGAAGGGATGACTGAATCTAAGTCGTGAACAGTCATTGTGATATCAATATACCGTGCAGCCATAAGGAATAAATACTGTTGAAGTAGGGTGAAAGAACAGTTAAAGCGGGGTGTATATTTCAGATAGCCCAAGACACATAAACCCCATAAAACGGCAACACCAACACAAGCAAAATATGAAGTTCATTACCAACTGTCAACGCCTACCCACTCTTCGTCCTTCACATCTAGCCAATAATGGTCAACTATATCGCGAACCTCTTTGCGTTCCCTTTGATCGACTGCAAGCATGGGTTCAAGGAAGGAGCATAAATCGTTTGCTTCCGAGACAGAGAAAAGGTATTTCTCTGTCATGACACGATTCAGAGGCCATGGCTTCAACGTTTTGATATAACGAAGCGCCCCTGAACGTAACGTGAGTTCCCTGCTTGAGTTCTGTTTCCAATTTGACTTACCTGCGTGATCAAATATTTCACGACTATACCTTCCTCCCATCTTCGCATCTAACGGGAAATCACCCAGTAATTCAATTATCTGCGCCATGTGGTCATCGTCCTTTGTGAACATCTCGCCTTGTCCATGAGGGTCAAACAGATATTCCGCAGTCAACAACTCGAAAACAACACAAGCAACGCTCCAAACGTCAGCTCTTGTGCCCCAGTCACGCCGTCCAAGGATAGCCTCCGGAGCGCGATACTGCCGTGTCTGAATGTCCTCTGTAAAATGCTGCTTAGAAGGTGTCGCATTGCCTAGATCGGCAATCTTGATCGAAAGCGGCGTAGAAAACGGTGTAGAAAGCGGCGTTGATGGCGGTCCTAGAACGGGCACCCCTGAAGGAGGCGACGGAGTTCGGTTGAGAGACGGCCCGGAAGACTGATGCGGAGCAGTTTGGGTTAGAAGCGACGGCCCGGAAGCGATGTGGTGAATATCCGAAGAATGTGATTGGATGAGGGGAGACATAGATACGTGTTGCGCGGAGACCATGTCACTTTCCATATTTAGACGCAAAGTGACATCCGGCGAAGCACTCATGAGTGTAAGCGAGGCCATTTTCGTCAGGATGGGTATGTCTGCACTTCCCACCGAGGTGGGAGGTGTACTAACAGTACTGTTAGAAGCCGCTGGCGTGGATAGCGAGGAGGAGATGATGGACGAAGTCGATGGGCTACTGGAGAGTATTACTGGTGAGTCATGAAGGATGGTAGTAGGGTCCGCTCTAGCAGACTTCCTAAGCAACTGGCTGATGGGTGCGCCACTGATCGGAGTTGTCCCAGAAAATTGCTTTTGGAAGCTATGGCTACTCGCGTGAGCGCTCATACTTCCAGATCTCGATGATGGACTTGATAGTGGCTGTGAATCAAATATTTGTACGCGTCTCTCGTATGCAGGAGCATGTCGATAAGGAATGGTTAAGCCAGAACGGGACTTGGTGGGCTGAGGAACGCCTACGTGATGCGACGTTGGCTTCGGCGACATAGACAATTCAGCATGAATACGAGCTTCGACATCTGGTATGGAAATGACTAATGGAGTAAGGTGTCAGTGGGGCGGATATGAATACAGAGACAATGAGATACGCACGAATGTTCTCAGGTTTAATGTCAGTGTGAACAAGATCAGCATTCATCGTGAAGATACTGAAGGCCGAGAAGCATTTGCTTCGCGATGACCTTGACGAGGGGTTTTGGGACACCCTTCTTCTTGTTGCGTTGAATTAATGCGAGAAGCGTCTCTCCGAGGGGCTCAAAGACAATGCACACGTGAGTGTCCTGGGGAGTGCGATGTTGAAAAGAATCGAGGAACGAAACAACGTGTGGTCGACCAGCATGGTGCGGATTTGCAGCAGCTACCTGAGACAAGAGTTTGATTTCGTCGCGTGCAGTCTCAGCATAACGCGTAGCAGACTTGACCACTTTGAGAGCAGAGTAGTGGTTCTCGCTAGGAAAAAAAAAAACTTTATGAGAACATACGCGTGTTTGCAGAACTGGAATACCCACTGAGTGTCCTTGACGAGCCAGACGGTTGAAAAATGGCCCCAGCTTGTCGAATGAACAAGAATTGTATGGCAAAAAATATGATGACTTACCCTAACTTGCGTGCTACGATATACCGACCGTCTTTGAATGTATCATCGATCTTGATGACCATATACCCACCAGCGTTGTAGTCAGCTGGTGATTCTTCATCCTTGAGTTCTTGGTCTGTGACCGGGACTATCTTCGGAGTGGACGATGTAAGTACGTATTGATATTTAGCGCATGGTTGATGCGGTGCCATGTACTTTGTGAAGGGATGGTTTACCAACGGACTCGGAATGCCCGGAACAGAGTGTGACGGTGTTGTCACGCGATGACATACATATGAAATTAATGTTGTAACCTTAATTTCGCGCAGTTACGGCAAATTTTAATATACCGGTGACCGCTGTCGTTTGGCTACCCACTGGCTCTGTGGCAGTACTTATATATTTCACTCCAGGGCAGCTTTGACGGTATGCTGCAGGGCTCACCAAATGACTGTTAATATCGCCAGGAAATTTGTCGGTTCCGTTAAAGACGATTGGCAATTGTATAGGTAATGCACATTGCAATCAACTACCCAAGTGAATAAGCTAGACTCACTTCCATTCAGTGACCGTTCCACGGACTACACTATCGGATCTCCCATCGGTTTTGGAGCATCATCTGTGGTCTATGCTGCTGTATATAATCCTCCCCCGCCAGGGCCACAACGCCCTATGCCATGCGCATTGAAAGTTCTTGACTTAGACGTACTGCCCCCTCAGTCGCTGTCTTTGTTACAGCGGGAGACACAACTCATGTCCCTGTCAAAACACCCAAATGTGCTACGTGTACGTGGTAGCTGGATGGTTGGCCATAAATTATATATTGCCCTCCGCCTCATGAACAAGGGTAGCGCCGCCGACATAATGCATTACGGTTGGCCCGGTGGAATGGAAGAAGAGGTTGTAAAATGCATCCTCAAGCAAGCCCTCGAAGGCCTCAAGTGAGTTCATCTTATCTCCTTTCCCGTGCTACAATGACCACATTTTCACAGCTACCTGCATATTAACGGATTTATCCATCGCGACAGTAAAAGCTGCCAATCTTCTGATTGATGATGACGGCACAGTTTTGCTAGGCGACCTCGGGGTAGCCGCATCTCTCACAGATGATGCTGATATGTCCAGTAGATCTTACAATGACACTGGCAATCGTGTTATCAACTTTGACCCCGTGTCTCCTGCCAACAGCTCCTATCCTGCATCCCCACTTGCGCGTCCTGGTATGGGAAAGCGACAATCGTTTGTCGGGACCGTGCGTGCCATTCAGACCCTAGGATGCTCTGACACGAACATTTCTGAACTGTGCAGCCCTGTTGGATGGCGCCCGAGCTTATTCAGGGTCATCGTTATGATTCGAAGGCTGACATCTGGTCATTTGCAATAACTGCTATCGAGCTTACCCAAGGTCGTCCTCCACGATCGAGAGAAAGTGCTCATAATGTCCTTTTGCAGACGTAAGTTTAATCTATCCGTTTAGACCACATTCCTTAAAAACCCTTTCCAGCGTTCAGGGTAAACCGCCGAAGCTTGATTCGGTAGGGGGTGTTCACCGGTATTCACGCGCTTTCAGGGACGTAGTCGATGCCTGTCTAGTTAAAGACCCCTCTAAACGGTATTTCTGTTTCCAGCACCTCGTCACTCTATATCTCATATCTCCTTGACAGTCCGACGGCTGCGAAGTTGCTTCTCACCCCATTTTTCAAGTCTGCCAAGAAGAAATCCTATTTGGTCAGCACAATATTAGACGGCCTCCCACCCCTTACAATGCGCCAAGAACGTCGCAGACATAATCCGAGCACGGTTACTCATGGAACAGTGGAATCGTGGGACTTTAACTCTACAGAGACAAATCCATCATCATTCACTTTGGGTCCAGGACGAGATAGTTCAGGGGGTGTATCCAGAAGGGGAGGTCTCGATGTTGGATCAAACGATCACCAGTTAACTCGCTCAGTACATCCAAGATTCGAGCGTTCACACGGTATCACAGAAGAAACGACGTCAATCATGCCTACTTCAGACTCGACGTCCATCGACGTCCAAGCTCTGGATCTTGAGAACGAGAAGACGGTCGAGTTTCTCCTTTCGGGTTCGCAAGCCCACGCTGGATACGGAGAATCTTCAAGTTCGGATTCGTCATTTCCTGCATCGCCACCTGCATATGTGCCTAAACCACGTCCCGTTCCTGTTCCTATTCCTATTCCAATGCGGGCGTCACCCAACGTTCGTATTTCATCTTTCCCGTATTCCAAAGACGGTCCGGCCTCTGCCCCCACCTCTCCCCCATCATCGGTTTCTCCGAAACTTTGGCAGCGCCTAACCCGCGCCACTTCCCGTAATGCCATAAACGAAGAGACACCTACCAAAGAGAAGACAGTGAGCGGGTTATCGCGTATGCTCAGCAGGCGGAGCTCTGCTTCTTTGGCTCAACGTCCTATCGTCTCATAACTTTTACCATCGTCAAGGCTACACTATCTACACCAAATATTACACAGGACATCGAATTTTATCTACAGCCAGTCTACTCCCTATCCATCATTACAGCTGATTCCATACCATGTAGCATCGCAAAATTTGCGCGTCGGAAATGCCCAGAAGAGGACCCTGTAAGCACCTGAGTGAGACATTTGTGGGAGTGCTAGTGTACATCTGCAATTCACCGATCAGAAGACAATGTTGTTCTTCCTCAGAGATACCTGAATCCAAGGTTACTTTCATTATTCATCTTAATACACACCAAGATCACTACTGAAAGTCCTTAACGGCAAAGCAAGTGATTTCCATGAAGGTCAAGGAACTCATCCGAAACAGTGCGCGGCGACAAATATTGGACACAACGCAGACTTGGAATCAAGCGCTGTGAATCTCTCACCTTGTGTGCTTACCGATCCTTGTCCGGGCGTTTACAAAGGTTCTATTCCAACCAGTTGTAAGTCGTTACGAGTTTGTCTATCTCACTGTACTGTGTACCGGCCGCTGTCACTTATACTCAGAACACCTCAGCAATAATTATCACACAAATCTTGATGAGACGCAACTGCAAGCTGACTTCTAGTGATGTCTACGACTCCATGACAGGACAGTAAAAACAGCACATGATTAATCTCATCCAACAACGAGCTTTCCCTCGGCGTCATTGAAGTCATAAGGAGGAATCTCTAAATTAAGCTTGCAAGATAGTGTCAGTATGAATTCGGAATACAGAGGAAACACCCCTACCGGAGCAGGTCCCTTCCGGGCACGACCAGCTGCAAATTGAACTTGATTAGTAAAACTCTAAGCAAAGGAACCATGGCGGCATACAAATATCGTAGTGAGAACCATGACATGGACAGAACCTAGATAACGAGACTGTCAGAACAGTTGAGTGATGGAAGGAAATAACACACCATCCTCCGTAGTCACCCGACTCGCCAATCGGGACACAACCTAGGTGTGTGCAAACGCCAAGCATAACCAGCCATTCGGGCTTCTTTACTCGGTCCTCGTCCTTTTGAGGGTCCCTGAGTGCCTTCAAATCAACAGTCCGTGCCTCTTCTATCTCATCGGGGGTCCTGTGACGGATGAACACAGGTTTTCCACGCCATTTGATGATGACATTCTTGCCCTCCGGAATGCTGGCAAGTTCTACCTCGGTCTTCGCGAGAGCGAGGACGTCAGCCGATGCAGCCATGGTCTCCAGGAAGCCAGTAATAGTGGACTGGGCAACAGAAGCGGAGAGGACACCGAGAGAGCCAACCATGAAGTACGACATGGCACGGTTGGTGGTTTCGTCTTTCGGGGTGTATGGGGTGAAATCAGGCACTTGAGGAGCATCTTTCACTGCCACAGATGTGTGGATGAGGCGCTGGTGGAGATGGGTTGTGGGGGGAGGAGCTAATGGCAAGGGACGCGTTTGGGTCGACGTTAGTGTTGAGAAGGTAAGTTGAAGGAAGGCGAAAAATTATTACTTACCAACGAAAGTCTTGGAAACTAGACCGACTGAAGGACTCGTGACTGTTCCAGTCAAGCGTGTGGGGACATCAGCACGGGGACCTGCCGCACCATGACCATGGCCATCCGAAGGTGCTCGTGCCACGAGATTGAGACGCGGCGCGCTCGGGATCCCATTTGGGAGCGCGCGCACGGTCGGTGCGAGATTTATAGATTTCCTGATGGCATAGGAAGCCATGTCAGACGATGCTGGCGGTGGTTGCAAGTAACTAGTAACTGTTCGAGCGGAGTATTTTTCTAACAATCGGACGTTTACGGTCGTTGGTCTTGCCAGTACTAGTAATTTTTCGCACGGTCCCACCGATTCCCTTGTCCTCGTTCGCTTCAGGTGCGATCAAGCCAATGTGACAACCTCCACCGGCAAGGGTACCCTGCATATTATATCGGTGTTGCGCTAGGCTCTTGGCCTTCGAGACATGACCGGGTTATTGAAACTTGAAAAAGGCCACCGAATTTTTCCGAGAGCCTTGAGGCGTTGGGAGAACACAAGCGGTAGGATCTAGAAATAAATGGCAACGATACACATGGACGGACACCCTACTGAAGCCCATGTGTATAGGATGAATACAACATGGGACTACTTTCGCCCATGTTGACCCAGTCCTCAATTCCAGGCATCAACCCAGTTCTTCATAAAGTTGGACTCAACCATGTTTTCATGAGCATCTCGAAAGCATTTATTTCCAATCTCTGCCGCCTCACGTAGCCTCAGCAACAATATTGTCAACTCAAGGCTCCTGATCCTTTTGGATCGCGTGAGTACATCCTTCAGATCCGATGAAGAGGGGTTAACTGTTGACTCAGGCTGGTCCAAGCAAGCACATGGCCCGACGTGATCCATGCAATCAACAATAGCATGACGCAAGTGCCACCAAGCCAGTGGTTATTCAGGGTCATTTGTGCTTAGGCACTTACATGGTGTAGATACTGAACGCTCATTTATTTCATGTCATGAATAATTTTGTGTGGTCGAGTCAACGTCATAGCATCAGGGACATTGCATGAGGAATGTGATTATATGTAAGACTTCAAGTGAGCTCTGTATTGGACAAGGTTTGGGCTGATCACATGTCCATTGTCCTCACGGAGTGATCGATATCATCGATGCACCGCGTTGTCCATCATGCAACAATAATGTACGAGATATATGCATTTGAGTTTGTTAGTACTCCTTTTACATACTGCAGTACCGTAATCAAGTAAATATGAACGGATATGAACCAAGTATATGTAGAACGTAAGTGATATTTAAACTAAATAATCAAGCATCGAAACCATCCCCCACTCTCACAGCTCTCAACAGAGGAAGAATGCACTCACATCCACGTTGCTCATATCCTCCGAGAGGTCAATATGCATCGGGCGAACGGGTTGCTCAACAGTCACAGGGTCTTCGGCGTCAAATCCAGAGATCTCCTCGGCTTTTCCTTATCCCTCTTCGTTGACGTTGACCTACATGGAACTAGAAGTCTCCGCGGCAGTGGATGGTACAGGAACGCGTTCAATAGGAACTTCGGTCGAAGTGCCTGCAGAGAGACGGTCAAAGACCGACTGGAGCGTATCGCGTTCTTCAAACCGGTACTCTGCTACAACACAGTTTTCTGTCATAGCACAGCCCTCAATCACGTCCTTAGGCAAAGGCTCATCCTTTACGATGACCTTGGAGGTGGAAGTGCGGACCTGAGTGATCATGGTAAGTCACATGAAACAGAGCCACTGGACACGTGAGAACATACAGAAACATCAGGCAGGTCGAAAGGCTGAAAGATATTGAGGTATGGTTCCCGATCCGGAGGTAGAAATTCACTGAGGGAGGCTTCAGCTTCTGCGAGGAATTTCTCAGCATTTGCACGGTGACGGGCAAAACCTTGTTCCTCCTCGATGTGGGCCTGCAAAGCAGCAAAATGCTGCAACTCTCGCATCCTGCGCATCTCAGCGTGCTGGCGGGCCATGGTACCACCGATTTGATCCTCATCCTGTGGCGTACAGGCACATAAGATGTCCATCATGCGCTGCTGGTCGGGAAATTCATCGTATTCTTGAGCAAGAAGAGCAATTAGGGTAGGCTGGTTCACAAGCTCCTGCTGGTACCGCAAAGCCCATGCACGCTCACGTTGCTCCCCAAGATACTGGGCAGCACGAGTACTAACAGCGAATGAGACTGTGGGGCGGTAGCAGAGATGGCAGTTGAGAGGGTAGGGACTCGTAGAGACAGGTGTAGTGAAAAACATCGTGTTGTGAATGAAGATGAGTTGATGGGAGATGTCATATTAAGCAGCGAGTTTATGTCTAGATGATGTGGACTTGTGGACTGTGGCTGAATGATGAACCGCTTTGTGAGCAGGCGCGTCCACTAGATTCGATAAAGCGCGATTGTGATTTCCTGAACAATTATATTATTATCACAATACGATGAGCAAGCAACCTTTCACTGTTACTATGGTTGCTGAAGAGTGCTCGAGCGCTCCGTAGCCACTGGTCAAGTGGCTGATGGCCTTCATGAACCAAGGGCAAGATTGAAATCAACACCTTGAGAAACAAAAGGGCATTATCAGGTTGTCCGTTTGCATCACCATCATCCACTCAGGACGTGAAGTTCCTCGTTACTTGAGTGCTCAAGATCCTTGATATTGAGCCGGCCAAGTCGTTCAAAGATTTCTTCATCAGAATCAGTATTGGATACGCTTGGATCTGCAGGGGCATCAAGATTAGATGGATGCTCATCCCACCTCTCTAAGAGGTGGTCCAGCTCAGGATGATCCTCTGGGTAGTTCTTTGCCTGATTCTACAGCTGGGTTTCCATAGTTCGAGTGGCTATCGTCCATGGCCTATCGGTGGGTGGCTCATCTCCAGCGAACGAATTCAGCGGCTGGAGACCGTCAACCTAAGATAAAGATGAGCAAGTGGAAATCTACAGACCTGCTGCTGTACTTCTGTGGTAAGAGAAGCTTTGAGTCATTCAACATGGGCACACGAGTGCCGAGTAACAGTTTGGTTTTTGGAAGCCTTCAAGTTCGTCTGTTACCACGTGATACACTCAGTCACTAACAGTACTCAAAGCTTTCGCATAAGCATCAAATAGCTGGGTATAACTGCAAACCCTCGAGGCATTCGAACAGGACGTGGCAGTGGAAGATAGATGTGAACGATCAGGTTGCAATACCACAACCATGGATGATTGGAAGTTCGAGCACCGTGACATCTTAGTCACAGACAAACGAGTATAACAAGTTTTATGCTTCCTCGTCTGCTTCAACTTGGTTGGTGCGACCAAGCATGTTGTAATGACTACATACATCGTGACATAATAACACGACCGAATGGAAGAAGGCCACCTATCTCCGGCGACACCCTCGAGGCGTTGAGATTTATTGGATCGACTTGGAGAAGGCCTTCAACCCGGCCAAATCATCTTGAACGAGTTCGATCTTTGACAGGCGGAGGTATCTGAGCCACCTCCAGGACCTGAAAACAGACATCCCAATGCCCATAGGAACACGAGATGCATTAGCTGGATTGGCTGATTTCGTGTATTTTGGTCGGTCTGGTCTTTGTTTCCAGGCACTTATACCCAAGCCGTCCGTCCGTCCATCCATCCATCCATCCATCCATCCATCCATCCATCCACAGAGCTGTCCCTCATGAAGTAGAGCGCGATTCTCATTACTATCCTCGTAATGATCCCGAAAGCACTTTGTTTCCCGTTTCTTGTTTCCATATTGGTTGGCCTCAGCAACGATCTATTCAACTTGACGCTGCCGAACCCTTTAGAATTGCGTGAGTACACTCAATACAGCCTTCAGATCCGAAATAAAGTTGACTGTCAATGTTGCCGGAGCCGATATGCCAGTATTCGCGTCTTCAAGGTCCTTTATTAGTAAGTAGAGATGCTCCTTAACCTAAGTATGGTAGCATCCTTAGCAAGTGGCAGCCTGCCCAAATGAAAGATAGATATCAGGAATGAGGCGAATACCATGAGCTGCACCCACTAATACGATAGACGCATTCCAACAGTGCTGTAGGTTCTCAACTTCGTAGACTGGCCAAACAGGTGCGTCAGCAAACTCTCTCACCAAACCGCCATGCCTGAGCTAGGTCGCAGGTCGATTCAAGCTGGCATACATCCTTCACAAACAAAGTCTCGCTCACTTCGGCCTGACAGTTTTCCATATACTACTAGCAGTGTTTGCTTTCTTCAAGTTTGCTCCCTTCACGCCAGCGAACGATAATTCTTTCAGAGGGTAGTCTGCGTTCTCAAGTATCGACCTTGGTGCTCCACACGATGATCAACCTTCTTCATGATGCCCAGCAATACTTCCTGATATCATTGTCCCATCACATGATCAATGTGGAAGCAAAACCATGACGCTCTACAAGATCTAGCTGAGAGGCCACTAGACGACATATATATCTGCAAGCATGAATTATGGCCGCCATTGGGCCGGTGATGAGGTCTTCCTCCAATCCAAGTCCTTGAAGAATATGCATCCCGTTCGGCCCAAACATTACGATATCACCTTCGATTGACCTCGTACGCCTTGGGCAATTCTCGAGTACTACAGTATTTGCATTCAAGTAAGATCAGGGTAGGGCTGCTGTGGCATAGATCGTCAATGACCTTGCACTAACGATACATATACTGATGATGATGATCAGCAACTTACCCCATTCAAGTTTTGACGCAGCATTTTCTCATCGTGGCATTTGAGATAAGTCTTTCGAATACATAAGTTGTAGTTACCATACTATTTATACTTAGTCGTGGTAGACAACTTGCCGACCGAATGTGGGCATATGTACTTACGTTCTCGGTGTGGCGGCATGCTGCACGTAGGGCAATAGCCCTCAATAGGCCAACAGAAGTTCCATGTTTCTTGATGTATTCGTGTCAAGTCTCGAGTGTAATAGAACGTAGATGGTACGTGTCTTATTTACATGGTAGTGATGTCCTGATTTGTATGGTTTTTCAGTTTGTGGCTGATGAAATCTAAGCTGCCTGGTAATCATATACTGAGAATGTGATATCGCTATCTTACACGAATGGGGAAAATATATCCTTCAGTGCATCGCATCAAGAACACTAACGCATGTGCTGGTATAAGCAGGAGAAGACACGTTGTCTGGGATATTTAGGCGCCACCCGAAGTCCTTGTTGTTTGGCCCACCGCCTAACAACATTTGGGTCTGATATGCATTCCATGAGCAATCAACAATAATTGTTGTGACTTGAAACTTACAATCCGTAATAATTCCATCTGCACCATCCTTGAAGAGCTCTTCGGCACGGTCTAAGCCATTCACCTGCAATGGGTGATTTGTGAATATCGTTTATTGTGAAGAAATGAGAAGTGCTCACAGTCCAGGGTACAACTTTCATGCCGAACCTGTGAGCTTCGCTAATCATTTCAGGAGTTGTGAAGTGAGAGAATCCCTCATGGGATGAAGAGGGAATGAGGAATGTTCCAGTAGGAGATAAAATATCCGCTTGTATAGCATGGGCGGCTTGTGCTATCTGCTCGGACAGTGATGGTCCGGGAAATGATTCAAGGCGTAGGCCGGCCAGCCACGGGGAAGTTGAGCCACGCGGCGTAAAAGCAGTGTCCCTGAATGGTGACAGTTGGCGTGCAATGTATTGGCTCGAAATTCACTCACTCATCGATAAGAGCAGAAGTTATAAGTTTATCATCCAATGTCTTTAGCTGATGATCAAAAAAGCAAAGTGGACGAACATGAGACACAAACCTTCATGGATACCAGAGTTCGCCAGTCAAAACTTTGATACTGGCAAGGCAATTAGAGTTTGGGGCAGTAGTAACAGAGCCATACTCACCGTGATAGATTGGTAGTATGGGCTAGATATAAATATCTCATGTTGCTTCTGGACAAAATCATCCACGCCGGCAGTCTGATTTGTGTATCGAGCGTTAATTTTTGACTCGATGTTCCAAAGGATCTGGTGGGACAGATCTGCGCATGACACGAAGTCGAAAACTTCCCGTAATGTGGGTATCCGTGCTCCAGGATATGCAAGCTGTTGAGCTGTGTAAAATGTTTACGACAATGGCTACAGTTAAAAAGGGAGTATATACGATAATTCGTTTGACGCTTTGATCCACAATCGAGGGTCTTTATCTGAGCCAACGTCAGATTTGATATGAACTTTCCGACATAAGGATATGCGGGATCATCTGGGACCTGTGCGGGTCGGTTAACCATCACAGTTGATTCTACAACACTGCTCACCACCGGTGCAGTGTCAAAGCATTTTTCTGGTAATATATTCTCGTCATGCCATACAACGACTTCACCATCCTGTAAGCCCCTTCAGAAGGATGCGTGACTCTGAGAAGTGAGAGCTTGCCTGAGTGATGCCATTGTCTAGTTCGAGTGTGGTGGCGCCGTCGATGAGGCCCCTGTGACGGGAGTTCGCTTGAGGTGAATCAAACATTGACCTCGTCCACTATACCATGCAAAGCTCGGTAGAGTGCTCTCGACAACATTTCCTCTTCCTCCGCGATGAGCCTGTATTACGGTTTGTACAAGCCATGACCTTGAGTGCACTAGTCTGACGCACCTGGATATCGTAGAACTGATGATTGTTAGACACAGTTCGAAATGGACCCTGCGATGGTGATGCGTAAACCAGAGAAATCTCTGTGAATACGAGGGCATAGACAAGTATAATGCACATGATGAAGGGAGATGGATCTGTTTTTCCACCTCAGCCAGTCCATGATTCATATAAGATCTCTCCTTTCTCTCGAATTGCCCACCACGGCATTCGGCAAAACACCGGTTATCGATAGGCGTTCAAAACGACCAGTGTCGAGACGAACGTTCAAGTAAAAGATCCCGATGTTTTCCAGCTGCCAGCGATTTGAACAGGTGGCACTGCCAGCTGCAACGTTCACTTCCTGGCAAGGCAAGGCACTGGCCTGCCGGCTATCATTCACTGCTGCTTTTGCAGTTTCGTTACTAGAGTAGCACGCGCCATTCCGCGACTCACAGTAACGTGCGTCGGCCCATTGAATGCAAGTAGACTGCGGTATCAAAGTATTGTTCCGGTGGTGAACTAGTTGGTAAGAGGAACGTGCGTGATGAACAGCCAATACGATATAAGTAGCTTCATGCCGTAGTGGGTCACGACAATAGAAAAAGCTAGTTTCATACATCGAACGCTCCAGAGTCCACGGTCAGGAGATAAAGATCGTGCGCTAACATTTGATAGGGTCCAGGGATACTCAGACCTGGAACGGCTTGGTTATGCTTAGACCCCCCGGTAGTACTATCCAATGTGTATGGGGTGTAAACAAACCAAAATACATGACAAGCCGGCGGGTAACCGGGTCTATAGACTATAGTCGGGTGCTATTGAGCGTCCCTCTGCGACAAGCTCTGCCGGAGATTATCGATTATTGATCAATGATCATGCCAGTTTCGCTAATGCCATGAAAAAGAACCTAGGATCCGCCACCCCTTCCCGTTCCCCATGTCCACTGCTCCGTAGATATGACATGGACCTTGCTGTCATACCATGCATTACTGCAACTCGTTGCAACTCACGCCTCAGCCAGATGTTCGTCAGATCTGCGATGTTCCATGGATTTCGTTTTGTGACTCGTGAGGCAGGTGTACACTGTAGATACATTCAGGATGAAGTGCGCGTTGGTTCGGCGGAATCTCCCTCAAGGTTGACTAGTCCAAGATTCCTCCATTCATCGCGCTCCATCAGTCCTCTGCAACAAATGTGAGCTATTGAGAGCACAAAAACAGACGTTGGCATACTTGGTCATTCGACAATCAAGGTATTGTTTGCTCATTACTCTGCATGGGGTGGATTCACTGGAATTCTTGCGCAAGCAAGCCATGTATTGCATCATCTGTTCCTTGCACTCGCCTGCATATTATAATCAGTTAGTCATGTCATGATGAAGACAGCGAGCCAGACCATCATGGTCCAGAGGAAAAGAACCGCGATCTGGAGGGGAAGTCTTGAATCCGACGTTAATTGATGGTGGGCGTCCAAAAGACATGCGTGAGAACGTTAGCAGGTATTACACATTAGGATACTTGACCAATACTATGACCTGATCCATAATGCACAATATTAATCAATGGGCAATGCACAACGCACTTCAGAGCTTACAACTCTACATAATTTCATTTGGGACAGCTGGAGAAAAATCATCAGCATATTTCTAATAAGCCCACCAAATCAAAAATTTAAAATCGACGCCGTGGAACCTTTCCGAGATGAAACATTATGCAAGTGTACCCAAAATGTGTGATTTTTGGACACTAAAATCAAGATCCACCCAGATCCCATTGATTCTATCATCATAGGAACTTCAGCATATGTAAAATACATCATTCTGAATCTACTCCAGGTATTTATGAACAGCACCACAGGCTACAGCGTGCTACATGAGTTGCGTGACAGTCAAACTAAACCAGGAAATCACACTGTCGGCTTGGCTTGGTTGAGTCTCCGCTTCGTTGCATTAGGCAAATTCGGAATTGTCCACGGCGATGTGAAACTCATTCGCTGTATCGACCAATTAGACTTGTTTGAGTCCTGTCGGACTTTAGATATTATTGTAGGTGCCGCGCGTGACATAGCGTGACGAACTTGTGCATTTCTATTTTCGACGAACCTCCGCTGCAGCCGCTGCAACAAGGTCGCAACAAAATTAAAAAATTCTCGTTGGACTCAAAGAGACCTAAGGTACACCCTAAAGTAGACCCGATACGAATATGTGTTGTTGTTGTAATGTTAAGTGAAAATTGTGCATTTCCCGTCGAAACGCTAGCAGGTACGCATTTACCGATATGAACGAACAAAAAGGAACGTTTCAGCCATATTAGGTTTAACTGTAGTTAAGATCTTGGCATTACAAGGTACATACAAATGTGCGAACGTGCGGCTACAAAGTCCTGGTTGCTACAAAGTTCTGGCTGCTGCGCTGAACTTATCAGAGATGGGGCTGCCAAACACACCCAGAAAAAAAGCATCTCCATGACATCTATGATCTTGAATATAAGTCTCTCACACATACATGACATAGCGTAAACGGCTCAACCTCCACCACGCGTTGTTTTATTTCCCTTCGCGTGTCTCGTGACCTTCTTCCTCGTCGCTGCTAGGATCACCGTCATGACCGCCGCCCTGTGCGGACGAAGTACTGGCTTGTTGTGAATTCCTGGATTGTGAGCCACCAGAAGCGCCCCTCCTTCTGCTTTTTAATAGCACAATTTCCTTCAACCAGCTATTCTCTCGTCGCAGCTCCGATGCCTCTCGCTCCAACTCCTCCGTCCTGCCGGTCAGGTCGGTAACACTTCGCTCAAGGTTGAGCGTCTTCTGCTTCTTTTTGATCCGAAATCTGGCTAATGGAAGATCCGTATTCAGACTCACGTGTCTGTAGTTCGAGATAACCACGAACCTGAAGCTGAAGTATTTCGTCTGCGCTTATCTTCAGCAATGGCAGAAGCTTCGTCTGCATTATCACTTGCATCTGGAGAAGCCGATGATGCAATCGCTGGAGTCTCATTAATTGTACTGTGGAAACCTGAATGTGGGGTCATCATAGTGGGGGGAAAGTGTGAAAGAGATCCTGTAGACGACATCGCAAGGGGTAGATTGTGGTGCATGGCTTGGTATGGCACATCGGAAAAATTTGAGGATGTAGAAGGACCTGCCGGGAATTGTCCTTGAGGGTATGGTAACGATTGGTTATGTGCTGTTTGTGGTGGGGGTGGTACAGCTCCTTGCATTGAAAGTAATGCATGTATAAGGTAGTTGTATGCCTCAGGAGGAACATGAGGCGGTACAGCACCGCGAAAGTGTTGTCCTGTCTTTAAAAACTGTCAGGAGTCTGATTCGGTTAGTAAATCTTGTCAAGTACCCCTGTATTGTCGGCGGAATTGTTGACTGGATTTGATGTATGATCGCCACTGTTGGAAGATGCTTCCCTCTGTTTACGCGAGTCATCCATGTCACCTTGAAACACGATGTTTTCCCAATTGGCCAGCTCTGCTTGTATGGATTCGAATCTGAGTGAATCAAGTTGTTCGTAGGTGATAGAACTGTCCTGAGAATGTGGCATGATGAGAAGAAAGGTCGCCTGAATCATAAGTACCCATTGTTTCCAGACCCAAATCTACCACGAAGCGAGTCGCAATCCCTTCTCATTATTGCGACACTCCTTAGGAGAAGTCAACCGAGTGGTATTATTACGTAAGGAAGGGAAGTCTGCTTAGCGCTAGCGCTCATCGCTGGATGAGACTGATACCAGTCTACCAACGAGAAAAATCTGACCTTGATCAGTACTATGTTGGCCCCACAGCTGCACTCCAGCCAAGCTTAAGGTGAAGTGCATCAGTTCTTCAAGGTGCTGAGGAAAGACCTACGTAGAGCTTAGTCAGCGATGGATATTTGGATCTTGAAGATGTTCAAGTGCTGTACTGCATTACGCGTTCCTCCTACAAGACATCCTACCTCACTTGAATTAGGGAAGTAACATGGTCGGTATTAAGCTCTCCATATACCGCAGGATCTCACTACCGTGTAGTTGTTGCGAGTCAGGTCGAAAGATGGAAATTTCCGGTTCGAACTTCCCTCAACCGCAGATATTTCAGTGCTTGTGAACAAGGTCAGCGATATCAACCGCTCTTGAGCTTACACATCTTACACCTTCGAATTTCAGATCTTAGAGACGACGGTGGATGCCGATCCTGTGTCTCTTACGGTCTCGGACCAACCCAGAGGCAATGAAACCCTAGTGTCCACTCTGAAAGGGCGAAATCTGCAAACCCTTGGGCTGAAGTGAGTAAACGCTTGTATTTTATGTATCTTGTGGAATTAAACAGGACAGGCATGGGGATATGATATTTGTGGGATATGCTACCAAAGTCTCACAAGCTCCCGCAACACTAATGTCCATCGATGCGCCAAGCTCAACGCGAGTGCAGTCAAATCTATGGGAAACTGTACAAGAAGACGTGGTCGACATATATTGGCGCTCGAAAAACGGAAAAATTCCACGAGATCGTGACGCGCGTTTCTGCAAACATGGCGCCAACGGGATGTGTGACTATTGCATGCCACTTGAGCCATACGATGCTGCGTATCAGGCTGAACATAGCATAAAGCACCTGTCGTATCACGCATATCTTCACAAGATATCGCCAAAGACATCATCTGCTGCCGCCACTGCTATTCCTCCCCTATCTCCATTATCGTACAAGGTTAAAAATCCTTGCCCCAGTGGCGGGCACCCGCCTTGGCCAGCCGGAATATGTACGGGGTGTCAACCTTCTGCAATCACGCTCCAGTCTCAGCCTTTCCGTATGGTCGATCACCTGGAGATCGCTTCACCGGATATTATAGAACGTTTTCTCAAAGCATGGAGATCTACAGGGTTGCAAAGGTTTGGCTGGCTTATTGGACGCTACGAGCCGTATGAAAAGGCGCCCATGGGCATCAAAGCTGTAGTTGAAGCTCTATATGAGCCGCCTCAAGAAGGTGAACTCGACGGATTGACTCTTGGTATTCCATGGGAGGATGAGCCTCGCATTCGAGAGTTAGCCAAAATGTCTTCAGCTCCACTAACCATCGTCGGCTACATTTTCACGGACTTGGATCCAGATCCAGAAGATAGGACTAAAAGCATATATAAACGCCACCCTCATTCCTTCTTTGTGTCCTCCCTAGAGGCCATCTTTGCTGCCACTATACAGAAGTCCAACCCTACTCCTTCGCGCTCATGTTCTAGTGGAGCATTCGGATCACGGATGGTTACCGCTATTCTTACTGCCACGGAGGATGGAAAAGTGGACATATCCGCATATCAAGTCTCCGAGCAAGCGTGTGCAATGGTAGACGCCGATATGATCGAAGCTAGCGTGGAACCTGGAATTGTCCGCATCAAAGAGGAAGACCGCAGTCAGGATGCGGCACGTTACGTGCCCGACGTATTTTTCAGGTATAAGAATGAATACAACCTCGAAGTCAAGAAGACTGCCAAACCCTGCTTCCCGGTCGAATACCTGCTCGTTAACGTGAGGCTCAGTAAATGGATGAGGTATTTATATAACTGAGCATGCTTCACTTCATACAGGTCACGCATGGTTTCCCCCAGAATCCATCACCGCTGTTCCGCTCGAACCAGTTTGCTATCGAGAACCGCCCAGGACTTGAAGACCAACGCATAGAAAATGTTCTCAAGACCTTGGCCAGACTTGGCGCCCCTCAGTTGTCAGATAGTCCCACTACATCAACGAGCGATGCGTCTAAACGTCTGGAGCTCGCCAAATGGCTCAGCGATTGGCATTTACTTGCATTCCTCGAGACCACGCAACTTGTATCGAAGGTATGGCATGAACCGTGTTAGTCCAAAAAACAATTTCCTGACACCTTGAAGGTCGACATGAAAGTTCTCGTCAGCACAGTGACTTCACCATCATTGTTGGGGGATCCTTCGGTACTGAATGCACTTTTCAAGACCGAAAGCTGGCAGACACTGATGACATTCACGCGGGAGAGTGCTCGTAAGTGTGGTTGTCTATCACTGGATGCCGTTTCTCATGTGCATATTGTACCAGCATCATTGCCATCTACACCTGCACCTGGTCCGTCATCGTCACATATCGACGAAGACATTCCTCAAGATGTGTTCGATCAAATCGCTGCCGAAGAAGCTACCCGGAGGGAAGGTTTTAGTGGAGTAGGTTCGGGTGTCAAGATTTGTCCACATTGCACATTTGAGAACCCCGAGGGAGAGACAGATTGCGAGGTGTGCGGATTGCCTTTGGGCTAATAGTTGACTAGGGAACGAAACTACTGTGAAGGAAAGAGAGAAGTTGTACATCACTAGATTGCACGACTGTAACATCAGGAATAATGAACAGGAGAGATGAAGAAAAGTTAATTTTGCAGAGTGTCTCACGATTGTTGAGATCCGAAAAAGTTGTAGAAACGAAAAAGTCCACGAGTGAGATGCCGGTCCGGGATCGCATTAGTGAGGTATCGTAATGAAAAGAATAGTATTCAATGAAGATCCCAAATCCACGATAGTAAGGGTCCAGAAGTCACCACGCAGGGGAAGCTCTTCACGCAAACACCCACCATCCAGCGAACACAAGACCAACGAGTACACCAACTGCACGAAGAAGCAAGACTACGAGCAAAGCCTTGCGAACCGCAGCGTAGAATGTATTCAGTGCCGTGCCCGACCAGTTCACCCTGAAAATTGTTTCATTAAAATTAAAATATACCAGATTCCAATGGAAACGCCAAGTACCGTCGGACATTGGAGCCTCCATCGCGTACACTGGCTTCCCACCCACGTACAACTTCGCGATAACGCTTTCCAAAGACCCTGAAGGAATATCACTTGGTTGCCCATGACCAATATTAAAAGTAGACATACCAAATCCAGAAGTTGACATCCGGATAAGAGAAACGAGGGAAAACACTTGCTAGGCTGGGTGCAACAGCATCAATGCGCATTCCTTCACCCCCTACAGGGTGGAAAGGGAGGTGCAGACTAGGCAAGGCAACTTTGTGCAGATCTTGAGATGTGGGCTGTTTATTGAGACCGGCAGGAGAGGGAAGCGAAGTGGGTGGTATCATAGTCGCCATCAAGTCGAGCGTCATGCCAAGGGAAAGACCCCACAACTTGAGTTGGTGCCGTGACTTATTTCGGTTCTTCCCAGAAAGTGGCTTCGTAGCTGTAAATCCTTTTTCGAGCTTGTCCTGCGTCAGTGGGGGATACGATCTGCTATTTTGGAGTGCTGCAGGGCTACCTGTGGATGAGCCTGATATCGCGTCGGACTCCGGAAGATCGAGTAATATGGCAGGGAACTGCATGCTGCCTATGAGAACTCTGACTAATATTTTCAAGATAGCAGCGCGTCGAGGCGTCAGCCTGGACGCAGCATCCACAGTCACGCTGGACCATCTGCTCTTTGCGTTCATCTTGTCACCTATATGTCCTGGTAAAACTGCACTAGCAAGAGTCGCAAGCGGCACCCAGTGGATGGTGGTCCCGTCCGTTGGGTCGGTGGGGAGAGGATTTGGAGTGAGCTGCAGGAAGACGAAAGGAGACAGAATCATGAGGAGTCGCTTCCCCAACGATGTAGTGATCTCTCTGTCATCGAGTTGACCTATACAAAGAAAGTCACGCTCTGCAAGGTCCAAGCCAATCTCCTCCCATGTTTGACGCATGGCTACCATGAGGTCAGGAGTGAGATAAAGTCAAGAAAGTAGATGAAACGCATATACCTGTATAGAGACCTCCTTCATCTCCTTCTTCAGTACGTCCGCCGGGAAAAGCAACGTGAGCTCCAGCCTTGCCGCTGCTTTTCCAAGTCCCATCGCCAGTGAAGTTCTGGAATGCAGATGCACGCCCTGGAACTGCATCAGAGGGACCCGCACCATCGCGTCTCAAAAGAAGAAATTCTGGGCACGCGAGAGGGTCCTTGACCCAATCTAACTCGAAGAATTGATTTAAAGTGGGTAGAGGAGTGTCAGCCGCCACCGGTATAGTGTTGGGGGGAGGTACGACACGGATAATGATAGCAACAGCGGCCCGACGAGGCTCTGTGGGATACAAATTCGTGACAGGTCAGAAGATACAGAATACAGAATTCCAAGAGAAAGATCGTACGACTCACGAGTTGCTGGCGAAGCGATTACTCGGGGAGGCGTTGTGCGGATTCGGTGAAGAGCACACGACAACAAACGCACCACTGAGTCCGGTTTTTCTGTGATAGTTTGGGTGTGAGTAATGAGCATTATTTAATTACAAGACCATACCCTGTGCCATTTCGTTACAATACTTTACAGGTCCTCCACAAAACTAGTAAACACTAGGAGGTCCGAGTCAAAACACTTCAAATACTCATGATGCCAAAAAAGGACATCCGCCACTCCGTACGCCGAGACACCTGCCACCCTGTTCCAAGGAGAAGCGCTCATGCACATGAGTTACATACTGCACTGACTTAGATCTAGGCAGACTATATTATTATCCGAATTGGAAAAGCTCTTCAAGAAAGTTCTATTTGCCACAGGATAACATCATGTAGATCGCAGATGGAGATAATTCTGCTACAGATCGCACAGGCAATTCAAGCCAATAATAATCCTCAGCGACTCCTCGCGACATTGAGGATCATGGGGACAAGACCGTAGCTGCTCGTGCCACGTTACAAGCTGCGTAGGATGCCCGATGGTAGCCCGAGCTAAATATTGTGCTATACCAAGACATAATGAACTTGGCGTTAATGCGTAGATAGAGACCTACAGTGTCTCCACGAGTCATAATCAATCGATAACGGCCGTGCACCGCTCCAGTCTCCAAGTGGTTTGAATAGATCCCGGTATCACATCTGATCGATGATCTGTAAGGCCTTGGCAGAGCCTTGGCCTAGTTGTCATAGGCCGTTGTTGCATGCGAACAGGCTGCAAGCTGAGCCGCGAAGAGAAAAATGGAAAAGGTCAACTAGATCGGTTAGTATCCAACTTGAAGGGGCCGGAGCAAGGTGGGAAACGTATCAGCTAAGATTCAGCTTAATTAGGTGTGTGACGGGGACGTACTATAGGTCTATGTCAACTCACCACTTCCGACTCTTTCCTGCTCTTTCTTGTTACTTACATTCACACGTCCCTAGTATAAAGGATAGTGTTTCCTATAAGTTTCCGCTATTCAAGCGATCTTCGCCTCCAGTTTCATTCAAGTTAATAATCGCTCTTTCGCTCCTAAGCTAGAACACCAGGCGAAATGGGGATGAAGTACCGTCGTTATCTGGCTGGCGAGCGCATCTATGGCTGCTCCAAGTGCAAGACCCATCTTGCAACAATCCACTCTATGATTTCACGAGTGCGTCACCACTCTCATCCTTCGTCTCCAGGTCTAGCGTGTTGATGCGGGCTTTGTCAGGCTTTCAACGGCCAACATGGCCGCGCATATCTCTTCGATGGAGTGTGAGCTCTGAGTTCGTACTAACATCGACGCTCATCTCACCGTCCCGATTCCAGTGTTAATGTCATAGAAGGCGAACCAAATGACCGCCAAATGACCACAGGCAACCATACTGTTCGGGATATTTATTGCGTCAAATGTGCCACCGTCCTCGGCTGGAAATATGTACGTCGTGACATCTAGACATTTCATTGCATAGTCCACCTCATATCTTTCTTTTCTCGTTCAAGGATCGTGCATACGAACAATCGCAGCAATACAAGGAGGGCAAATATATACTTGAGCGAAATCTTCTCGTCGATGTCCAGTAGCCTGAAGTGCCTCGGTCTTCCATCTACCTGGCTACCACACAACTCCAACAACACGACGCACGATTACAAGGACCCAACGGCACATCATATTTGTCGACCACTCGTTGATCGTCCTAGCACCACCACTGTAACATCATTTCCGTCTTCGAAACTCATCCAGGACTGTCAATTTGTTGCTTAAATCGTTATATACGTAGAGCAGATGCAGATGGCAGATGCAGAAGGGTTGGCGGAGGCATTCCACCATCAGTCATCATCCTGCCTCAGCCATCGCCGTTCGAATCTTCTTCTGCACGAGGCACGAACCACGCAGCTCACGCATTGTGTGCCTCCTATCGCGCCATCTTGCATCGTGCCACTATGATCCTCTTTATGATCTCCGCAGTCACACGAATCCAAGAAATGTATTCCGTGCCCTTCTGTCTCCCTCCCTCGAAACTTATTGTGTACTTACTATCTCATTGCATCCTCATTTAGTCTCCTCCTTAATCATTTTTTTCAATGTGCTTATTTAGAAGCATGGCATATCCTATTCTCAACACACATTTCAATTCCGTATTACTCGTTATCAAGAGTCGTGTATGGAAATGTTCCAAATTATATCTCACCCTAATATCAATGCATAGATCGTTATTCTGACAGGCAGTGATAGAACTAGTAGAGCCGTTCTTTATGTGCCTCAAATCAAACCGCGCTCTAGTACCAGCGGCGTTGTACCAGGCCGACCTCGGGCATGCTAATATGTTTCCACGAAGGATGCAGTGATCGGAAGAACTTGTACTATTCTGTTCTAAGTATGAAACATTCCCCAGTGCTTTGTAAATGCGGTTCCATGAAACAATCATGGAGTTAGTACACTGCGGTCACACGGGAACTGGGTGGCAAGTGTTTGGACAAGTGGCAGGTCAAAAGCGCGTCTGTTGTCCGACTGTGGCCTCACAGCCAGCTTGTGCCACCAATTATAGGGTAAGGGTGTAGGCCTTAGGGTTCGTACGTACGTAGCTTGGTGAATACGCGAAGCCGTGGAAGCCTCTGGAGCGATTTCACGCGGATGACGGAAGTGAAAACCCTCAGTACAGGTGCGTAATGGCTGAGTTGGAGGCACGCCATCGAGACGCCTCGTATGCTAGATCATGCTGGGAGTACGACCAGCCGCAAGTTGGTCATGACTACCGGTTTGAGCTAGTCTCTTATCACTGTGGGGAGATTGATGTCAGTAAGAGAGTAGTTTATTTTATTAAAGCGTTAGCCACTTGAGCAGACGGCGTACTAAGTGCAAGCCGCCTGTGCACATGGGGTAGATAACCGTTGGTGGAGTCTCAAGCTAGTGGACCCAAAGTTTTGGTCATGGTCAGCTAAATTTTACTATCAATGGTAGATCCGCCTGACCATGCTGCGAAAAATCGGTATTCATGATTGCAAGTACTTTGGGTTAAGCAACAGCTGAACAACATGAATAGTACAATCTGAGAGTTGTTGCTCACTTTGGGGTTGTCACGCGGTATTGGGTAATCTAAATTTAGGCAATCCCCAACATGTCGTCGCTAATAATATGGGTTGGAGTTCTCTGCATTCCATCCCCACAGGATTGCAACAAAGTATATAAATACCAGTAAACGACAGCCACGTCCGCGACGCGACGTCTCCACAATCTTTCACCAGCTAGGTTCTCCTTTCACCCTCAAGTACTCTTCCAACTTCCAGTACAAGTTCAACCGCCTGCCCTACGGTTCTCACAAATTTTCATCCGCTCTGTTCAACGTAATGCGTATGTTCAAACCTTTGACTACTATACATAGCTGTGAACTGACGTTTTTCACAGCTGCAATGACCATGTCTGCGGTACACCCTGTCCTGAGAGCATCATCTCCGATGCCATATGTTTCTTCACCCCTTGCTGCATCGTCACTGAACGCCCCGTCTGGCTCGTCGAGAGCGTCGCCTATGCGACCATCATTCCCTCACTCTCGCCCTTTGCGACCATTCGTTTCAATATCACAAAACACCTCGTCGCGTTCTTCAAAAAAACCTGTCAAGTTCATAGAACCACCAAAGAACTCCAAGACAGTCTTTGTACTTGACTTGACCCAGGGAGAACTGAGCAGGCAGGATTGAGCCTGCGCGACGCGTGCGGTACTCTTGCACTAGACTGATGAGTGTGCCCTAGAGCCATAGATCGACCACCATTTGGCGCATTACTCCAAACCCTTTCCGACCATGTTGTATGATTGGTGGCTTCTTTTTAGTTGAGGTTTTTTTTATCTCGGTATATAACTCATTCCGACACGCGTGCAGAACTGCACACTAGCATACAATAGGTTCCTTCTACGCAATATTTCCTTTCCCCAACTTGCCTTTATCACGATGCGTGCCATTCCATGTTCCACACCTGTTCAACATTATGCGTATCATTCCACGTTCCACACATACTTCCACCTGTTCCAACTACGCATACCTTATCACAATGGGAAGTTTGTTCGTTTGTCTTATCTTTCGGGGGCGACAGTATCTCAACTGAGCCTCTTTCCCAAGTCACATTGGGCGAACTACGGCAACCTTTCAAGAAGGCATCCATATTCTTCCTGATCAGTGCTTAAGTATAATTGTCACCTGCTTTACCACGGTTGACTTTTTGACAAGCTTGGCTTAATTGCTCACAGCGCTTCAGCGAGTTTATTTTGATAGCAGTGAACAACTTTCCCCTCTTGCAATACATCACATGTGAGCTAACCCTTAATCCTCGGAAGAACCATCGCGCATTATCTGAAGAACACTGATACAGGTATCACTCCGAGGGATGCGTGGAATCTCCTGCGAAATCCAACGTATGTGCGGAAATAGAGCTTTTCTGCATCATATCAGATATCCGAGTCAGTCCGGATATTATAAACCCCCTCCCCTTTTTTTCAGACAGGGACTCGAGAATGATTCAGAATCCACTGTAGCGCAATCACTTGGTCTGGTGACGATATACCAAGTGACTACCTACTCTGGAAGCTGCGGTAAGTAGTCGGCAATATTATAGGCTTGGCGAAGCGACATCGGCAGAGAGCTGACCATGACATGCTCTACCTCTGACCTACGAGCACACAATTACCAATGATTTCCCCGTCTTGCGTTGCTGACCCCATATTCATCACCCATTCCCGATCAAAGTTCGAACTGCGGCTTGCGGTGCTGCGGGACCTGGGAAAATTCAACTGCGACCTCTGAACCACGAGTACAAAGTCATTTGGCAATCATATCTGACAACTGCTAACACCATATTTGGCACCCATCAAAATCTGATAGACAGCACGGCAAGAACGTATCGGTTTTCATGATCGCCCCATCCCGTCCTGACTTATTGTTCTTGCTTTCCAGGGAAACACTATCGCCGCTCATACACCCTACCGAAGAGGAGGCGAATTCGCAAACTTTTCGACTGGATCGTTCACTTGATGGTTCTCCTTACTCAATTCTGACACCGTACGTACTCCGCAATCGGAAATCCACATGACTCATACTGAGTTGACCAGTGAGCCAATCGTTCCGAGACCGCCGTTCGTCGTAGACGTAATGAAGGGAGAACACCTGAAGGTCTGGTCGTGGCTTTGTTTCAACGTTTTCAGTTATGCAATCTTCCTATCAGATGGGGTCGCACCGTGGGCCGGGATCAATGGGCGCGCCGGTATACTGTAGCTGGATCCGAGTCTGGTCCTTTACTTACGTTCTTCATTTATGCAGGTAAGGGTATGACAACATCTTATCATGTCGAGATTCGAGAAGATATTATCTATAATCAGTTGCCGCTCGAAGAACACTATATATACCAGACGCTCGAACAAGGCACAATGTCCCTAATCAGTGAACGTCTGGACGGGTATTGGAGATATTTGGAAACGGGCTGTCTGGACCAACCATTACGTTTCTTGCGTTCGATTCAGAGCGTACTCCATGGACACGCGCAGAAGGCGTGTCGTCATAATTCCTTCCTTCCAAAGAAGTGATCGGAAAAGGGATCCCGAAGCAACCTGTAGTCGTTTCTTCAGTTGTACCAAAATTCATATGTTTGTGCGCCAATCATTACCTTCTTTTCTTCCGACCCAAAATAATTTTCACCCTTGAATACAGACAGCGACAAAAAAACTGAAACTTAACTTTACGACAACAGTGAAAGTTTCGGAAGAGGGCGAGCCAATTGGGCAGGAGATTGGTTGGTATTGTTATTCTTACTTCCCACTTATCTCTGTTCTCGCTGGCTAAGGCACGTCTTAGTTCTGGGCACTGGCAGCTCGTGGGGTGAGGGGACAGACGAGTGAAATCCACGATCCCCGGAGCTGATTAGCGCCCACTCCTGAGTCCTGACATGTCCGAGTCCAGCCTCGTGCCGCCGGGATCAACGTCGATGTTCCAATTAGGATATTTAGCCTGATGTGAAAAGAGTTCGGCATAGGTGGAGCAGAGCTGAGCAGAATTACGATGTGTCGGAAATGTCGATCGACGACAAATGCTGCTGCAGTTTCAGCGTGATTATCGATTTAAAGCGGTGGCTTTATCACAGTTATCAGTCCTTCAAGTTGGATGCTGTTGCAGGAAGCCACTTGAAAGAGCCCCCAGGCTGGAGCTATGCAATGCCTCAACTATCTACCGGATGTGCAGCACCCAGTGGTATCAGCAATGAGACAGAATCAGACTCGCTTGCTCGCCATCTATCGCAATACACGTGTCAGAAGTGCAACTCGAGCGCGATTGTTCCCATCTGGTGAGAATCACGATGACTAGACGGGGATGACACCGTCGGATAAGATCGAGCACCCGCAGTACGCCAGGCATGATCTCTCCGTAAATTAGCCGATGAGTCAGCCTGATGACCGTGACAATACTCTGACACGATGCACTTTGTCAGAGTTCATCAGACGTCCGTGAAACCTAGTGAGCTTCGATCTTTTTAGGTGGCCCGAGCAAGTGAGTATCACCATATGAAGGCTTTCTTACGGAAGAAAAAGCTGATTTTAGGTGCCGAAGGGTGTTCGAAAAGTTTATAAGGTTTTTACACATTCAATTAACTGGTCGGGGGCCCCATATGCGACAAATTCGTCGCCGCATGTCATCACGAATAAGTTAGACCCGAGAGCATCGTGTCGTGACGACATGAACATCACGTCTGAGTTACGTGGCTGAAACTCGGATGGGAAAGTTTCATCGGCCTGGTTCTGCGTCAGAAAGAACACGGGGTGGATTTTGTCATCGATGACGATAAGTGCGTCTTTACCGTGTATTCGTTGAACCACACTTGGGAGACAAGTACTTTGGCGAGGCTTCCATGCACCTCGTCAGGTGCTCTGTCGAGGATGTTGATACGTAATGTCCCATGGTGGCGGTGGCGCAATCGTATCGTAAAGTCCATGTGAAGGACGGAATCAATACGACCGCAACTTTGGCCTTGACTCGTGGCAGCCTCTGAACACTGTACTGAAGGCGAGAACACACGACTATTAGTTCCAATAGTATCTCAACGTCATCTGTATACATATACCGCATCAGAACTTCAACTTCAAGCTTCAGCGCTCAGGAATTGTATCTGTGAGCGCGGTTCTCCCCTTCGATCTGGTCACGCGACACGAAGTTTTGACGAGCGCCTATTGAGCGTATATTTTCCAAATGCAGCAGTTCGGCAGTTCGGTTAAAAGTCACTTTTTCCGACCTGACAATAAAAGAAAGACAACGCTGTGGTTTGTTGATCGTCGCGGGAAGTTACAGGGGTCGCCCAGCTTTGATGGCGTTCCTTACCCTCGCAGATCAAGTTGGATTATTTGGATGGGCCGCGGCCAAAGATGGCCCTGAATTTTGTGGCTCCAAGGCCCTAACTCAATCTCCCTACGGAACAGCCCCAGATGGGGGCTCAGTGCTAGAACACGTAGGTAAATCATAAGAGGAGCTGAGCGCTGAGATGCGGAGGTCAAATGATAGCCGGACGAGAGGCGCATCTCCAAGAGGTACTTACTGTCAATTGTCAGTCGAGGGGCTAATTAAATGGTGGACGGGAACGATAAGCCAGGCCATGTATGGTTGTCTGACGGCAATTAATTAGGTCGACCGCAATTGTCGAATACCTCTTGACACTGCTTTTAAGGGGACATTCGATTTAAGAACATTGCTTTGTAAGGGTGGATGGAGATGTCCGTAGGCGGTGATGTAAATAAATATAATATAAACTTTAAAATTATATTATATGATAAGTATTTTGATGTAAATTTATGGAGTACTTGGAAGGACAAGCCAAGAGTCGTACATCAACGCAAGTTTCTCTTCTCTCCGCTTCCTACTCCTTTCTCTCTCTAAGTCTCAAAGTCCTTTTCCGCGCCTTTCTTTACGACCATATACGATCTGCACGACTTCCGAATATTCTTCCTTCTCTCAATCCTCATCTCTTAAGGTATCCCTATATACTTGGCACTTTCTCCGGCTTCAAACTCCATTTTCGGCTTCTCAAGGTACACATCCCCTGTACCCTCTCTGACAACTATAATTCACCTCTGCAACAGAACTCCTGTTCTATCTCTTTGATCACACTCAAGGTATTCCTTCTTCGCTTGCTTCCATCTCCATATTATCCCTAATCTATCATTAATAGCTATGGATAGCTGGAGGGTTGCTGTGCTTGGCGATGGTGGTGTCGGTAAAACTGCTTGGCTGTTCAGGTCGGTCCTCATCACTATTGTTACCCATCCACGCCTCATGTTCCCCTCTAGTTCACTCTCAATTGTTTCGTTGGTAAGCCCAACCAACTACCATGTACTTCTACGGCAATCTAATGGCCTCGACCCTTCCTCCCATATTATGGTACAGAGGTATGTGTTCTTGTTCACCCTCGTATCAATTGACTCATAGTTACTCACAGACTTACGACCCGACAATAGAAGACGCTTATAGGAAGCAGTTAATTGTGGATAACAAGATGTGCTTCGTCGAAGTCATCGACACTGCTGGGCAGGGTGAGTACTAGTCATTACACATTTGCTATCTCTCTGATGTCCATGCAGAGGAGTACGCCACGCTGCGTGACCAA